>NC_090753.1:266751-304251 GCF_036898095.1 Palaemon carinicauda | reverse complement strand
TCTTTCTCTCTCTCTCTCTCTCTCTCTCTCTCTCGGCGTTTCCTTTCCCTTTATAGTTTTGTGAAATTTCGTTGTCCAGTCATTCGGTAATGAGAAGTCATTTTCGCTTTCGGCATCGAAAGAAAACTTTGTTTCTTCAATATACTCATCACTGGAGGATTCAGAACTAGTGCTCTCATTATCAAACAGGTTATCATTATCAAATTCCACAACAAGAATATCATTTATTTCATCTAAAGAAATAACCTTCCTCTCTAGACCTTTCATTACAAAAGGAACAACAAATAACCACTTATGCATGAACGCCCGAGCACACTGATAGGAAACCACAGTTTTGTAACATCAAGCTACCTTCAGAAAAATAGTTGCCAGACATCATATAAGTTTCTATTCACAGTCCCCATATGCTGAGAGTGTTGCCAAGTGGTGATCCTATACTTACTATACGAGTAAAGTAACATCACGAGACTGACGGCTTGTAAAAGGCAATTAAAGTCATGAACGGAATATACAGTTGAAGGCGGTACCGAGTAGATCGTGGTGAACGGTTTATCACGTGGGTGACGCTTAACAGGTTAAAAAAACATTTTATATAGTTCGGTATTTTCTCTATCCATCCTCTCCCAGAAAACCTTCAAATGTGAATTATCGGAATGTGTGCAGATCTTGGCAGTGCGATAACTAGTTAGCGACTGAGAATAAAAAAAAAATAAAAAGCCCGATTGACGATGCTGATGAAGAGGATATCGAATACCGATTTTCCCTAATTGATTTTTTCTACGTTCTGTCTAATCCAATGTACAGTACATTCTTATGTAAAGGGCGAACCCCAACATTTCTTGATGCTGCTACACTTTAATTATAGATATTTTACCACCTATTTATAATCTTTATTTATAATAACATCTTTAGTAAAAGCTCTTCAATATCACTTTCAGGAGTAAATGCGTTTATGATCGACGATGAAACGTAAAAAAAACGTTTTCCTTTTAAGAAGGCGTTTTTTTAGGGAAAAAAAAAAAACAACACGAAACAAAATTGCTCATATTTCATATATTTTGATTTTCTAAGGATAAATAAAAACAACATTAATTATAACATTATTATTACATAGTACCTGGTAAGATATCTTTTGCCGCAAAAGTTAACCTATAGACAGATGTTAAAATTGGTTAGCAAGTTCGTTATGATCGGCGATGGAACGTACTAAACAAAGTAATGGGTTTGGTTGTAGTGACATGTTTGGCAGTAGCATGATATAAAATAGTCTTTATTTTGATGGTTTTTAATTTAAAGTTTAATGAATAAGGATTTTTCACCATAATCACAACGTAAGTATAGAAATTAATTAGTACAAATATGGAATATTATACATATAGGTGTTGGACAGTTAGGCTAGGCCTAGCGACAAGTTCACACAACAGATGGGCAAACCTTAACATTTTTCATCCAAAACTAGTCTTAAAATGTTTGAACAGAAATCTTTCTCTCACATTCTCCCCCCCCCCTTCTCAGACATCGGGGAACCATCACCCCCCCCCCCCCAATACAATTAAGAAAACAATAGATTTCCTACGCTTCGCGGTGCTTGACTCGCGGATTTAGAATGCTCCTCGCAGATAGAGGAAAATTAATTTTTAAAAACTATCGATCGCGTAATTGAGGAATCGTGTAATTAGAACACGTGTAATTCGGGACCCTACTGTATATATATATATATAAATATATATATATATATACAGTGATACCTCGGTACTCGACCATAATCCGTTCGAGATCCGTGTTCGACCTCCGATTTGTTCGAGTACCGAATTTTTTTTCCCCATAAGAAATAATGGTATATATTCTATTCCGTTCCCAAGCACTCGAACAGGCCCAAAATATTAATAAAACGTGTACCTAAACAACAATAATTATCTAAATGTGTATGAAATTGGTCAGAAAATCCTATAAAACAATTTTAAACCATTTACTGTACTAAAATAAAACAATTTTAAACCATTTTCTGTACTGTAGTGAACATACCTTTGAGCAGCGGTTCGATGGCATACAGGGATGGATGTGGAGAGGATGGAAGGGGGAGGTTACTGCTTGGAAGGAGAGTCCCCTTCCATGATGTGGCGGGGGTAGTTCTCCTTCAGGAGTTGTTTCTCTCTCCAATGAAAGGGTGGGCAGATCTATTTCAGGGGTTTCTTCTCTTCTTTGTCTCTTCTTTGGAGGAGAAACAGGCTTTGATGTAGCAGCTTTCTTTTCTTTTGTGAAAAACTGGTCTATTGTTAATTGTTTCTTCCTCCTCTGCAGTATTCTTCGAAAATGATACATGACACTATCATTAAACATATGCACTGCCCGGTTTGCTACTGCAATTTCTGGGTGGTATTTTTCAGCAAAAGCCTGCACATCTGCCCACTTGGAACAAATTTCATTGATGAGAGAACTTGGAACATCCTCCCTTACCTCATCCTCTTCTGAAGATTCCTGCTCCACAATCAGATCCTGCTGCTGTTGTTGTTGCAGGTGCAACAATTCCTCCACAGTCAACTCGGTAGAATGGCTTTCTACAAGCTCATCAATATCATCCTTGTCGACCTCAAGCCCCAAACTCCTGCCCATGACAACAATTTCCTCAACGACATCAGTGTCATCAGAAATTACAGGGGTAGCAGTGCTTGGACCCGCCTCTGGTTGGAAACCTTCAAACTCCCTCTCTGTGACACATGATGGCCACAGCTTACGCCAGGCAGAGTTCAATGTCCTATAGGTCACACCTCGCCAAGCTTGGTCAATCATGTTAACAGAGTTGAGGATGCTGAAGTGTTCCTTCCAGAATTCCTTTAGGGTCAACTTCGTGTCACTGGTCACTTCAAAACACTTTCTGAAAAGGGCCTTGGTATAGAGTTTTTTGAAGTTTGAAATGACCTGTTGGTCCATGGGCTGGAGTATGGGAGTAGTATTGGGGGGCAAGAATTTGATTTTGATAAAGCTGTATTCTTCTTTCAAGTCATCCTCGAGACCTGGAGGATGTGCAGGAGCATTGTCCATAACCAGAAGACATTTCATTGGCAAGCTCTTTTCAATGAGGTAAGCCTTAACCTGGGGGGCAAACACTTCGTTTATCCACTCAGTAAAGAATTGTCTTGTGACCCAAGATTTAGTGTTCGAGCGCCACATAACTGGTAGTGCACTTTTACAAATATTATTTCGTTTGAACACCCGGGGGTTGTCCGAGTGGTACACTAACAAGGGTTTGATCTTGCAATCGCCACTTGCATTTGCACACAGCAACAATGTTAGCCTATCTTTCATTGGCTTGTGACCTGGCATCTTCGTCTCGTCCTTGGTAATGTACGTATTGGCTGGCATTTTCTTCCAAAATAACCCAGTCTCATCACAATTAAAGACTTGTTGTGCGATCAAATTTTGTTCATTTATGTACCGATCGAATTCCCCCACGTATTTATCGGCTGCAATTTGATCCGAACTAGCTGCCTCCCCATGCCTAGTAACACGATGAATACCTGTTCTATTACGAAACTTTTCAAACCAACCCCTGCTCGCTTTAAATGTAAATGAATCACTTTCACTGGTACTCGGACTTTTCTTCACTAATTCTTCATAGATATGCAACGCTTTTTCACAAATGAACGCTTCACTAACACTTTCCCCGGCCAACTGTTTTTCTTTAATAAATATTAAAAGCAACTTTTCCATCTCCTCAATCACTTGTGGCCTTTGCTTAGTTACCGCCGTAACTCCCGTTGCAACATTCGCCTTCTTAATCATTTCTTTATGCTTTAAAAACGTAGAAATGGTCGACTTCGCCATTCCGTATTCTACCGCTAAATCGGACACTCGTACACCATTCTCATATTTCGCTATAATTTCCTTCTTCAACTCGATCGTTGTTCGCACTGTTTTCCTCTTCTCCTTCCCCTTAACACTCATTACTTTCTTGGGACTCATTATGAAAGCTAAAAAAGCAATTAAAAGCACTGAAAATCACTAAATCACAACGAATGCTGATCGCGCGTTGTCTGAGTGACGCTCTCGAGAGAACTGATGCTTCCCGAACAAGCGAGAGTGGCCGAGATGGCGCGATCATCACAAAGCCCATGCGGTCGTCACGTGTTCGGCTGGTCGAGTACCGAATTTTTGGTCGAGCACCGCAGCAAAAATTTCTCGAAAATTTTGGTCGAACTCCGAATTGTTCGAGTATAGAGTCGTTCGACTACCGAGGTATCACTGTATATATATATGTGTGTGTGTGTGTATGTATGTATGTATGTATGTATGTATGTATATATATATATATATGTATGTATGTATGTATGTATGTTAATATATATATATATATATATATATATATATATATATATATATATATATATATATATATATATATATATATATATATATATATATATACAGTGATCCCTCGCTACTTCGCGGTTCGACTATCGCGGATTCACCACTTCGCAGTTTTTTTTCATAACGCATGTATATACATATATCGCGGATTTTTCGGAAATTTCGGGAAAATACCGCGATGTGACCGATGGTGCGAGATTGGAGAAAGTAAGGAAAATTGAATCATGATTGATTTTCAATATAAATGAAACTTTGAGGAGCAACAAAGATATCATTTGTTAGAGAGATATAGAGAGGTAAGGAATGGGAGGTACTGAAAAGTAGCCCACAGAGAGAGAGAGAGAGAGAGAGAGAGAGAGAGAGAGAGAGAGAGAGAGAGAGAGAGAGAGAGAGAGAGAGAGAGAGAGAGTGTGTGTTGTTTTAAATGTAATAAACAAAAAATTTTTTAGGTTATAACACATTGGTGCTTATGTAATATCAACTGTATAGACGGTTTGAATAAGTTAAGAAATGGTATAAACGATACTTTGTTAGTGTATTCGTGCACTCTCAAGAGCGGCAGCTAGACGTCAGCTGATCTGATCACAGCCAAAAATAAAACAAAAAGAAGTCAACAATACTGGAAAGAAATGGTATAAACGATACTTTGTTAGTGTATTCGTGCACTCTCAAGAGCGGCAGCTAGACGTCAGCTGATCTGATCACAGCCAAAAGTAAAACAAAAAGAAGTCAACAATACTGGATTTTTAAAACACACCCGAAATTTAAAAACAAAAGTACACGCTTTCTTAATGTGCAATTAACTATTTAAAGAGTAGCAATTTTCTAGAATAAAATGTTGTTTCCCAAAAAATAGTGGTTTGCTGATGAAATCGGATGCCGTATTTTTAGCAACGATAGAAATGGATGTAAACTCTGCATAATTTTTTCGTTTCGTATTTAATTGACACTAAGAAAACTAATTCTAGTTTCTTCATCTTTATGTAAGTATTGTATAACACGAAGAGAGAGAGAGAGAGAGAGAGAGAGAGAGAGAGAGAGAGAGAGAGAGAGAGAGAGAGAGAGAGAGAGAGAGAATGAATCAGCTGTTGTAATCGAATGCCGTGTTTTTGTTTTGTGAGAATTTCATCGCCACGACTAACAACAACATACTGTACTGAACTTTATAGTATTATACAGACTACTGTAATATGATAAAATAAAATATTTGTAATAACCTATTTTATATGAAATGGGGTTATTTTTTTTTGTTTAAAATTTACATTTACGTACGTAAAACAACTCTCTCTCTCTCTCTCTCTCTCTCTCTCTCTCTCGTAAATTGTTTTCCTGCTTTGCTACGTATGTATGATTTCATATAGATACGGTAAATAATATTTGTAATAACATATTTTCTAAAAGCTTTTACTGTAATATCATTATCTATCACTTTTATCATGCGCGTTAAATGCCTTCGTTTGTTTATTACGATCGAAGATGGATCGTACTTTATGACGCCGCCTGAAGAAAAACATTTCATTTGGAAGTCCTAAGAAAAATTAAGTAAAACATTGGTAATAACAAAATCAACATACTGTATAATCAATATAATCGATGCAAAAACTAACCTATACACAGATGTGTACACTAAATGCGTTTGTTTCTTCATTGTGATCAGAGAAAAACGTAAACAAAACATTGGTTGCCATTTTTTATCGTGCTTTTTGGCGTGTTTAGGAAACGCATGATATAAAATCGCCTTCAATATTTGTGCCTGTTTTAGTTTAGGGTACTGTAGTACATGCATTAAGTGTTCTGTACATTAAAGGGTAGTTTGTTAACAGTACTACGTACAAGGGAAGGTTTTAAAAGTCTGAATATACTTGTTAAATAAATACGTAAATATGGTGTCACTACTTCGCGGATTTTCACCTATCGCGGTCGGGCCTGGAACCTATCTACCGCGATAAACGAGGGATCACTGTATATCCATATCCATATACCAAGGCACTTCCCCCAATTTTGGGGCGTAGCCGACATCAACAAAGAAACAAAACAAAAAGGGGACCTCTACTCTCTACGTTCCTCCAGCCTAACCAGGGACTCAGCCGAGTTCAGCTGGTACTGCTAGGGTGCCACAGCCCAACCTCCCACATTATCCACCACAGATGAAGCTTCATAATGCTGAATCCCCTACTGCTGCTACCTCCGCGGTCATCTAAGGCACCGGAGGAAGCAGCAGGGCCTACCGGAACTGCGTCACAATCGCTCGCCATTCATTCCTATTTCTAGCACGCTCTCTTGCCTCTCTCACATCTATCCTCCTATCACCCAAAGCTTTCTTCACACCATCCATCCACCCAAACCTTGGCCTTCCTCTTGTACTTCTCCCATCAACTCTTGCATGCATCACCTTCTTTAGCAGACAGCCATTTTCCATTCTCTCAACATGGCCAAACCACCTCAACACATTCATATCCACTCTAGCCGCTAACTCATTTCTTACACCCGTTCTCACCCTCAACATTTCGTTCCTAACCCTATCTACTCGAGATACACCAGCCATACTCCTTAGACACTTCATCTCAAACACATTCAATTTCAGTCTCTCCATCACTTTCATTCCCCACAACTCCGATCCATACATCACAGTTGGTACAATCACTTTCTCATATAGAACTCTCTTTACATTCATGCCCAACCCTCTATTTTTTACTACTCCCTTAACTGCCCCCAACACTTTGCATCCTTCATTCACTCTCTGACGTACATCTGCTTCCACTCCACCATTTACTGCAACAACAGACCCCAAGTACTTAAACTGATCCACCTCCTCAAGTAACTCTCCATTCAACATGACATTCAACCTTGCACAACCTTCCCTTCTTGTACATCTCATAACCTTACTCTTACCCACATTAACTCTCAAATTCCTTCTCTCACACACCCTTCCAAATTCTGTCACTAGTCGGTCAAGCTTCTCTTCTGTGTTTGCTACCAGTACAGTATCATCCGCAAACAACAACTGATTTACCTCCCATTCATGATCATTCTCGTCTACCAGTTTTAATCCTCGTCCAAGCACTCGAGCATTCACCTCTCTCACCACTCCATCAACATACAAGTTAAACAACCACGGCGACATCACACATCCCTGTCTCAGCCCCACTCTCACGGGAAACCAATCGCTCACTTCATTTTCTATTCTAACACATGCTTTACTGCCTTTGTAGAAACTTTTCACTGCTTGCAACAACCTTCCACCAACCCCATATAACCTCATCACATTCCACATTGCTCCCCTATCAACTCTATCATATGCTTTCTCCAGATCCATAAACGCAACATACACCTCCTTACCTTTTGCTAAATATTTCTCGCATATCTGCCTAACTGTAAAAATCTGATTCATACAACCTCTACCTCTTCTAAAACCACCCTGTACTTCCCAGATTGCATTCTCTGTTTTATTTTTAATCCTATTAATCATTACTCTACCATACACTTTTCCAACTACACTCAACAAACTAATACCTCTTGAATTACAACACTTATGCACATCTCCCTTACCCTTATATAGTGGTACAATACACGCACAAACCCAATCTACTGGTACCATTGACAACACAAAACACATATTAAACAATCTCACCAACCATTCAAGTACAGTCACACCCCCTTCCTTCAACATCTCAGCTTTCACACCATCCATACCAGATGCTTTCCCTACTCTCGTTTCATCTAGTGCTCTCCTAACTTCCTCTATTGTAATCTCTCTCTCATTCTCATCTCCCATCACTGGCACCTCAACACCTGGAACAGCAATTATATCTGCCTCCCTATTATCCTAAAAGGGATGGGACAAGGGGGCTGGGAACCCCCTCTCCTGTATAAAAAATCCTGTGAGACGTTATCAAAGAGATATATATATATATATATATATATATATATATATATATATATATATATATATACATACATACACACAATGGAACCTTGACGTACGCATTCAATTTGTTCCGTTACCATCGTATTTCAAAACAGTCGTATCTCAAAGCATTTCTTACCATTTAAAATAATGTAATAAGTATCAATCTGTTCTAGCGCTATGAAACCACACCCAAAACACAGTTAAATTACATATAATATACACAATTTATACACAAATAAACGAGTAATAACACACACAATGATAATATAACATAGTAATGTAATAAATGATAATAAATGTTAATAAAATCAATGATAAAAAAAAAGGAATTTTACTTACCACAACGAAAGATGACATGAGGCCAAGCAGGAGGAGGAGGTAGGGAGGGGTGGCAGGGAACAATTTGTTCTCTTTTTATTTACGGAAGTACACTAATAACTATGTAATAAACACAACTGAAATAACATTGCTAAACTAGTTTTTATTTATTTTCTTTTAATTACATAAACAATTACTCATCATTACCTTCACGTCTGGCCTTTTTGGCCTCACTTTCCTGACTTTCATCACTTTCAGTTCTGCGCCTATCGTGCCAACTCTTTGGGTTTTCTTTATTTTTCGCGATTTTATTCATCTTCACTTTTCTAGCATTCAATCTTCATTTTTATCTATCTAATCATTCTAAATGCCTTCTTCTTGATTTCGCTAATTTATTTGATTTAGCGTAGCTTTGGCTTAGGGAATGTGCTAACGCAAGGTCCAGACAATCTGAACACGTGCGCACGCTGTCGCCTCCCGTCTCATCTCTTTATCATTTTGTTTGGTCCTTGTCTCCCTGGCGTTTCACTTAACTGTATCCAATAATAATGCATATAATATATTTTCATAAAATAAATTTTTGAATATACTTACCCGCTGGTTATACAAGAATGGCTAAAGTCTTTTGACGCCTGGCAGAAAATTCAAAATCTTGCGCGGCTATTGCAGATATGTCAGGTGTACACTAGCGCCCTCGCCTTACCACAGGTAAAACTATACCAAACCCTTCAGATTTTCCATGCCCCATGGTCTCTAGAGGGGAGGAGGGTGGGTTTTTAACTTATATAACCAGCGGGTAAGTAAATTATATTCAAAAATTTATTTTATTAGGAAAATATCATTTTTAAATATAAAACTTACCCGCTGGTTATATAAGAATGGCTGATTGACACCCTTGGTGGTGGGTCAGAGACAGCTACATAATTGGAAATTCACTTAAGATTTACATAAACAACTTACGAGGTCCTCACCTGATAAGGAAGCTGACAGCAATGATACTCTGCCTCATTTTGTCCGCTATCCTTAGGAGATCCAGCGGTCCACCCAGGGGCTGATGATCACTAGGAGCTGTCAAACGGTGCAATAACCTATAACATGACAGGACCTCAACTAATACCCTTGTTCCGGGCGCACTCTAGGAACAAATTGACCACCTGACCAAACAATAGATTGCGGAAGACTGACGACCAATCTCCACATGCAACCTTAACTTTACAAGTTCCAAGAGATAGAAAAGGGTATTAGGAAAATGGGAACGTAGTGGTAGATCACTCACCTACTATCGCATTCGCTGCCACGAATGGACCTAACGTATAACAGTCCTTATAGAGAGTATGAACATGCTTTAAATAATGAGATGCGAATACGGACTTACTCCTCCAAAAAGTCATATCCATCAAACTTTGCAGAGAACGATTCTGTTTAAAAGCCACTGAAGTCGCTACTGCTCTGACTTCATGTGTTTTCACCTTGAGAAGCCTCTGATCTGCCTCATCACACTGGGTGTGAGCCTCTCTAATTAACAGCCTAATGAAAAAGGATAAGGCATTCTTTGACATGGGCAGTGAAGGTTTTCGAACTGCACACCACAGAGCGTCCGAGTCGCCCCTCAAACTCTTAGTTCTGTCCAAATAGAGTCGTAATGCTCTTACAGGACGGAGCACTTTCTCCAGCTCGTCTCCCACCACATCATAAAGGTTAGGAATCTCGAAGGATTTTGGCCATCGGCGGGCAGGATTTTCATTTTTCTTGGCCAAAAATCCTAACTGTAAGGAGCAAATGGCTTTTCCATCCCGAAAACCAATGTTCCTGCTTGAAGCGTGAACCTCACTAACCCTTTTAGCAGTGGCTAGACTAACCAGAAACAAAGTTTACAAAGTTAGATCCTTAAATGAAGCCGATTGTAAAGGCTAAAATCTGTCACTCATGAGGAATTTAAGCACTACATCCAAGTTCCAGGCAAGCAATTCTGATTGTCTTTTCTTGGTTGTATCAAAAGACTTAAGCAGGTCCTGCAGAACCTTATTATTGGAGAGGTCTAAGTTCCTGTGCCTAAAAACCGTAGCCAACATACTTCTGTAACCTTTGATTGTAGAGGACGAGAAGTTATGTTTATTTCTGAGGTCTAGGAAGAAATCTGCTATCTGAGTTAGAGAGGTAATAGGTGAAGAAACCGAGTTAGCTCTACACCATTCTCTGAACAACTCCCACTTGGACTGATACACCTTGATGGTGGAAGACCTCCTTGCTCTCGCAATAGCTTTGGCTGCCTTCTTCGAAAAGCCTCTAGCTCTAGCGAGTTTTTCGATAGTCTGAAGGCAGTCAGACGTAGAGCTCGGAGGTTTAGGTGGTTTCGAGCCAAGTGAGGTTGTCTGAGAAGAACTGGTCTAGGGAAGGCTTCTCGGGAAATCTACCATCCATTCCAGTACCTCTGGAAACCACCTCCTTGACGGCCAGAACGGAGCTATCAGCGTCATCCTGGTTTCTTCGTGGGATACGAACTTCTGTATCACCTTGTAAAGAATTTTGAACGGTGGGAATGCATAAACCTCCATGTGTGACCAATTCATTAGGAAAGCGTCTATGTGCATGGCTTTGGGATCCGGTACCGGTGAACAGTAACACTCCAGTCTCTTCGCCTTTGCGGTTGCAAAAAGATCTACGAGAGGATGACCCCATAACTGCCACAGACTCTTGCAGACCTCTTGGTGTAACATCCATTCTGTGGGGAGAACTTGATCCCTCCTGCTGAGTCTGTCTGCACTTACATTGTTGACCCCCTGAATAAAACGAGTCAAAAGTGTCACTTTCCTTTCCTCTCCCCATATGAGAAGAGGTCTCGCTATCTCGTAGAGTCCAGCTTTGCTTTGCTATATAAGCCAGAGCTGTGGTGCTGTCTGCATTGATTTTAGACTACTTTGCCCCGGATATGCTCTTCGAAGCCTTTGAGGGACAGATGTATTGCCAAAAGCTCCTTTTGGTTTATGTGAAGAGTTTTTTGCTCTATCGTCCATGGACCCGGGAGCTCCTTCTTCCCCAATGTTGACCCCCACCCCGAGTTGGAGGCGTCGGAACACAACACGAGTTCTGGGCTCTTCTGATGTAAAGATAGGCCTTCCTTCAGTCTCTACTCACTGTTCCACCACTGAAGATGTGATTTTATGGAGTCCGTGATGGGAATGCTTTCCCTGTCGAGACTGTCGTCTTTTTTCCAATGCCAATTGAGGTGAAACTGAAGGGGGCGTAAATGTAACCTCCCCAGAATTACAAACTTCTCTAATGATGAGAGTCCCCAGAAGGCTCATCCATTCCCTTACGGAGCTGAGGTCCTTTATAAAAGCTTGGAGTTTTACGAGAGCTGATTGTATCCTCACAGGCGACGGAAAAGCCTGAAAACTCTGACTGTGAATCTCCATCCCCAAATAAAGAATCTCCTGGGATGGAGTCAGCTGTGATTTCTTCGAACTCACCAGGAGTCCCAGTTCCTTGGTCAAGTCCAGTGTCGTTCTCGGGTCCTTCAAACAGCAATCGGCTAAGGCGGCTCTTATAAGCCAATCGTCCAGGTACAGGGAGGCCCTGATTCTCCTTGAATGCAGCATGCTTGCTACATTCAGCATGATCTTGGTGAATAATAGAGGTGCTGTGCTGAGACCGAAACATAAGGCTCTGAATTGGAAGACCTTGTTTCCGTACATGAATCTCAGATAAAGTCTGCAGCTGGGATGTATTGGAATATGGAAGTAGGCGTCTTGGAGGTCTAATGAAACTATCCAATCGCCCTTCCTTACCGCTGCCAGAACCATCTTCTGAGTCTCCATGGTAAACGTCGTGTTCTGGATGTAACCATTTAGAACACTTACGTCCAGAACCGGTCTCCATTCCCCCGAACTCTTGGGGACTAAGAAAAGCCGGTTGTAAAACCCCGGAGATGTTACATCTTGCACTCTCTCTATTGCTCGCTTCTCTAGTAACAGACACATCTGAAGCTGCATGGCCTGTCTCTTTGGCCCCTCCCTGTATTTGGGCGAAAGATCCACCGGATCTGTGACTAGTGGAGGATTTGATAGGAATGGGATCTTGTATCTTTCCTTCAACACTTGGACGGACCAAGGGTCCGCTCCATTCCTCTCCCAGGCCTTCCAGAAGTAATTCAGCCTGGCACCTACTGCTGTCTGAAGGATAGGGCAGTCAGACTCTACCTCAGCCGGTCTTGGCCCCTCTCTTCTTAGGTTTTCTCCCGTCGGATCTGAAAGAAACCCTTCCGGTAGGTTTACCACGAAAGGATTGAGAAGGTCGTACCCCAGAAGAAATTTCCTTTGGTTTACGGCACGAAAACGAAGAAGATAGAACATTCCTGGCCGTATTGGCCACTAGATCATGTGTGGCCTTCTGGGTGAGAGCAGTGGCAACTTCCCCTACCAATTCTTGTGGAAATAGAGTAGATGACAAAGGAGAGAATAATAGCTCCGATCTCTGGTAAGGGGAGACTCCCGCTGAGAGAAAGGAACACAGAGTAGCCCTCTTCTTAATCACTCCAGCCGTGAACAGAGCAGCTAACTCGTCAGAGCCATCCCTCACACCCTTGTCCATGCAGGACATCAAATGAGTAAGGCCACTAGTGTCTGTGCCTTTCATTTCGGAGACCTTCTTGCTTTAGGCTCCCAAAGACCAGTCTAGATAATTAAAAACTTCAAAGGCCCTGAACAAGCCTTCAAGTAAATGGTCACACTCTGCCATTGACCACCATACCTTTCTTTTTTTCAAGGCCAGACGACGAGAAGAATCCACCAGACTCGAGAAATCTCCCTGGGCAGAGGCAGGAACTCCCAAGCCCAGCACTTCTCCAGTTTTGTACCAAACACTAGATTTGGAAGCCAATCTTGCGGGTGGAAAAGCAAAGGCCGTTTTGCCAATAGCCCTCTTTGAATCCATCCAGGAACCCATCAATTTCAAGGCTCGTTTAGAAGAGCGTGAGCGCACCATCTTAGTATAAATGGGCACCTTAGTAGCCTTCCCTAGGGTAAATTCTGATGGGGGAGAACGAGGAGCCACAGGGGTAAAGTGGTCAGGAAAAAGGCCTGTGAAAATTAACATCAACTTCTTAAGATCTGCAGAATGTTGATAATGTTTCTCTTCTTCCTCTTCCGAAATGGCTTCTAATGGTTCGTCCATGTCAGAAACCTCCTCAGGTTCATCTTCTGCCAGTGCAGCAGCTGCTGCAGCCTGAACCGAGGGGTCAATGTCGGAATGAGAACGCTTGTTATGTTCAGTAATTGTTTCTATTGGGCGATCACTAGTTTTACGTTTAAACTCTCCTTTAGTTTGGGGAGCAGCCTCCAACCAAAGCGGAGAGGTCGAGGTTGACTGGTGTGAGGCCATGAATGGACTGACGCTCAGCGTCAAGGGTCAACTGCCGTGTGCCGTCACGTGGCCGCCTAGCGTCCGCTTGCTGTAGAACGGACTGACGCTCGGCGTCAGGGGTCAACTGCCGTGTGTCGTCGCGTGGCTGACGCTGACGATCTATGTTGTCATGAGTAGACTGGTGAGAGCCGTCGCGTGGACGCCTAGCGTTCACTTGCGGGCGGAAAAGCAAAGGCCGTTTTGCCAATAGCCCTCTTTGAATCCATCCAGGAACCTATCAATTTCAAGGCTCGTTTAGAAGAGCGTGAGCGCACCATCTTAGTATAAATGGGCACCTTAGTAGCCTTCCCTAGGGTAAATTCCGATGGGGGAGAACGAGGAGCCACAGGGGTAAAGTGGTCTGGGAAAAGGCCTGTGAAAATTAACATCAACTTCTTAAGATCTGCAGAATGTTGATAATGTTTCTCTTCTTCCTCTTCCGAAATGGATTCTAATGGTTCGTCCATGTCAGAAACCTCCTCAGGTTCATCTTCTGCCAGTGCAGCAGGTGCTGCAGCCTGAACCGAGGAGTCAATGTCGGAATGAGAACGCTTGTTATGTTCAGTAATTGTTTCTATTGGGCAATCACTAGTTTTACGTTTACACTCTCCTTTAGTTTGGGGAGCAGCCTCCAACTGAAGCAGAGAGGTCGAGGTTGACTGGTGTGTGAGGCCATGAATGGACTGACGCTCAGCGTCAAGGGTTAACTGCCGTGTGCCGTCACGTGGCCGCTTAGTGTCCGCTTGCTGTTGAACGGACTGACGCTCAGCGTCAAGGGTCAACTGTCGTGTGCCGTCACGTGGCCGCCTAGTGTCCGCTTGCTGTTGAACGGACTGACGTTCGGCGTCAGGGGTCAAATGCCGTGTGTCGTCGCGTGGCTGACGCTGACGCTCTATGCCGTCATGAGTAGACTGGCAAGAGCCGTCGCATGGACGCCTAGCGTTCACTTGCGGGTGGAAAAGCAAAGGCCGTTTTGCCAATAGACCTCTTTGAATCCATCCAGGAACCCATCAATTTCAAGGCTCGGTTAGAAGAGCGTGAGCGAACCATCTTAATATAAATGGGCACCTTAGTAGCCTTCCCTAGGGTAAATTCCGATGGGGGAGAACGAGGAGCCACAGGGGTAAAGTGGTCGGGAAAAAGGCCTGTGAAAATTAGCATCAACTTCTTAAGATCTGCAGAATGTTGATAATGTTTCTTTTCTTCCTCTTCTGAAATGGCTTCTAATGGTTCGTCCATGTCAGAAACCTCCTCAGGTTCATCTTCTGCCAGTGCAGCAGCTGCTGCAGCCTGAACCGAGGGGTCAATGTCGGAATGAGAACGCTTGTTATGTTCAGTAATTGTTTCTATTGGGCAATCACTAGTTTTACGTTTACACTCTCCTTTAGTTTGGGGAGCAGCCTCCAACTGAAGCGGAGAGGTCGAGGTTGACTGGTGTGTGAGGCCATGAATGGACTGACGCTCAGCGTCAAGGGTTAACTGCCGTGTGCCGTCATGTGGCCGCCTAACGTCCGCTTGCTGTTGAACGGACTGACGCTCGGCGTCAGGGGTCAACTGCCGTGTGTCGTCGCGTGGCTGACGCTGACGCTCTATGCCGTCATGAGTAGACTGGCGAGAGCCGTCGCGTGGACGCCTAGCGTTCACTTGCGGGCGGAAAAGCAAAGGCCGTTTTGCCAATAGCCCTCTTTGAATCCATCCAGGAACCCATCAATTTCAAGGCTCGTTTAGAAGAGCGTGAGCGCACCATCTTAGTATAAATGGGCACCTTAGTAGCCTTCCCTAGGGTAAATTCCGAGTGGGGAGAACGAGGAGCCACAGGGGTAAAGTGGTCTGGGAAAAGGCCTGTGAAAATTAACATCAACTTCTTAAGATCTGCAGAATGTTGATAATGTTTCTCTTCTTCCTCTTCCGAAATGGCTTCTAATGGTTCGTCCATGTCAGAAACCTCCTCAGATTCATCTTCTGCCAGTGCAGCAGCTGCTGCAGCCTGAACCGAGGGGTCAATGTCGGAATGAGAACGCTTGTTACGTTCAGTAATAGTTTCTATTGGGCGATCACTAGTTTTACGTTTAAACTCTCCTTTAGTTTGGGGAGCAGCCTCCAACAGAAGCGGAGAGGTCGAGGTTGACTGGTGTGTGAGGCCATGAATGGACTGACACTCAGCGTCAAGGGTCAACTGCTGTATGCCGTCACGTGACCACCTAGCGTCCGCTTGCTGTTGAACGGACTGACGCTCGGCGTCCAGGGTCAACTGCCGTGTGTCGTCGCGTGGATGACGCTGACGCTCTATGCCATCATGAGTAGACTGGCGAGAGCCGTCACGTGGACGCCTAGCGTTCACTTGCTGTTGACGCTGACGCTCCATCGCGTCATGAGTCGACTGCCGAGAGCCGTCATGGTGACGTATTGCGTCCACTTGTCGCCGTTGCCAATCCTCGTCACGTTCGTAAGTTAATTTATGTTTGGCAAAAACTCTCTGACGCGACTCATCTAAATCAACCTGCCATTGAGCACTGCGAATGGGAGATCGCCTGTGCGATAACACGTCAGCACTAGAGACAACAGGCCACCTGTGAGACAACGGGTCCAACGAATGACGCCCAACCACACTGCCAACCGCAGGTTGTTAAGACCGCATTAATGACGAGAGCTGTTGTTTCATGCCCAAAAGCATAGACCACTTAGGATCGCTAGTATGTGATATATTCAACTCCTTTTCTAAAGGGAGATCGTCTTCTATCTCACTATCACCACGCTTCCCACTTTCGGGTGACGAAAGCCAGTCTGTCGGAAGCGGCGGAGCATGAATCGTCACATCAGCAACAAGCAAAAGTTCTGAATCGGACTGTACAGTAACACATCGACACCTACACCACGGTCAGAGCGTTTCGCAGGTGTGCAAGCGTCACGAGAATGGAAACGCTCAGGTGTATCCCAAGTACTACAGCCTGGTCGACGCGTAGGCGATTCGTGATGCTGAACGACCGCGTGCGACTTTCTTTTGAGCGGTCTGGACGCGTGACGCCAGGCCTCGCTACCCGAACCTTCATCGGAGGACGGTGATAACGCACCAACCTCATCTTTCCTATGATAAGGGTGAGCGACCTGTGCTACGGCAGCAGGAATGCTCGAGGGGACGTCTGTACGATTGATGAAGCCTCTCGTTCCCTTTTGCCACCCGACAACTTCGGGAGCTTGAAAGAGGTCGTAGGCTGGGCGAACGACAAGATAGTGCAGACGCACTCTCCACAGCACTGAACACATTCGAAACACTTTCCACATTTCCTTCAGAGTCACGATTTTTCAATACATTGATTTCGGATAAAATCTGATTTCTATCCGCCGCTAAAGACTCCACTCTTTCACCGAGAGCCTGAATAGGGGTAAACATATCCTTCATAGAAGGTTCCTTCGGTTGTTTATCTACCACTACGGGGGAAGGAATAGGATCAATGACATTAGGCAAGGTTAAATCAACAGAGCGTGATGAACAGCACCTAACCCTGTCCCTCTCTAAACTCTTAATACAGTATAACGTTCATATGTTATCCGTTCATTTTCGGTTAATGAAACGCATTCATCACACCGATCCCCAAAAGAAGATGATTTTCCCCTACATTTAATGCAAATATTATGTGGGTCTACAGAAGCCTTAGGAAGTCGAGTACGACACCCTTCACTAACACACTTCCGAATTACAGGGGAGGGGTCGACCATATTGAAAAGTTAAGAGAAAGACCGAAAACATAAAACAAAGGTTGAATTATTTAATATAACCCCAAACAAAAAGATTTCAAGAATAAATGAAAAAGAAATCAATTAAGCGAAAGCCCAAACTCAAAAAAACGTAGTACATCACCAAATAACGTCCAAACAGAGTAATAAAGCGAGAGAGAATTTCCAAGAGAACAGCCAGCTATGGCAGCAGGAGAAGATCTGAAGGGTTTGGTATAGTTCTACCTGTGGTACAGCGAGGGCGCTAGTGTACACCTGGCATATCTGTGATAGCCGCACGAGATTTTGAATTTTCTGCCGGGCGTCAAGAGACTTTAGCCATTCTTATATAACCAGCGGGTAAGTTTTATATTTAAAAATTCACATTTTAGTACTGTATCGTATTTATAATTAAAAACATAGCGAATTATAATCTTATGCATTGTTTACATTCAAATCACCTGATCAACCCTGCCTAGACCCTCGTCAACCTCAATTTTCATATCAAATAACTCCCTTATTAATAAGACATGCTACCGCCGATGCACGATATTTTATAGTTTTTAGCTCTGTGGTGCTTGATTATAGTGCCAAAAGAGATTCAGCAAAGAAAAAAAGATTTCATTTATTACAGAGAGAGAGAGAGAGAGAGAGAGAGAGAGAGAGAGAGAGAGAGAGAGAGAGAGAGAGAGAGAGAGAGAGAGAGAGAGAGAGAAATCATTCATATTTCTCTCTCTCTCTCACTAAATATTCTATTTTGTTTTGGAAGCATTATTGCATTTGAGATAATTTTCTTCGGTTTTTTCTTATCACCTGTTTTGTCTTTAGCTTTGGGACCCATGGTAAATAATAAAAGACAAAAAAAGACAAAATAACACAAAAAATAGGCACAAATACAACAAACTACACGTGTTAACAATGCAGCACCAACAAAAAAACAGACCGAACACCATCTATCGGGCGGATATACAACTATCACTAATCGCAAAATCGTATCTCAAATATTTCGTTGTAAATCAAAGCATATATTTTCAAAAATTTTCTTTTGTATCTCAAAACATTTGTATATTAGGACAATCGTATGTCAAGGTTCCAGTGTATATATATACATATATTTTTGGGCTCGAGCCAAGTCGTCCTGATGGAAGTTCCTCATTGGAAGCTTATACTTGGGATATTCTGCGAATGATATACCAGAGAAATTTTACCTTAGAGGTATCAACAGAGTTCTGACCTCTGCAGCGAATATCCGGAGAGATATCGTGTATAAATTAGGGACGTGTTAATAACAAACCATGGCTATCCTTCCCCGAATAGAATTAACCTTGTCTCAAAGGATAAGAGTAGAGGAAAGGACATAGGCAAGTGAGCCGTTACAACTCCCGATCTCAATGTGCTAAAACTAACACGTTTCCTGTTGAACCACTCCATTTCGCAGCACCATCTTTGTCGTTCTCTTGGAGAGTTTGCTAGTTTTCTTAGCTTTTGAGTTTTTTTATCATGGATGCTTCAACTTCTCCCTCATCGACTAAGTTGAGTATCCTCCCCTTCATATGTTGGAGAATTTTGCGTCTCCACCCGGTTTCTTTTATTATGTTGCATGCTTTTTTGTTCCGAAGCCGGCAGGCTTTCGGGGCCATTTATCATGTCAAACAGCCAGAAATTATTATTAGTTATTTAGTCATTTACTATAGGAATGTTATTTTTTATTCTAAAGTGTGGTATGTTTATGGTATCCCCCCATCCTTCCTTGGTGTTTCTTTTGTGATTTTTATCAGTATTGGCTTAGGCTAGCCTACCCTAGCCGGCGTCCATACCTGGTAAATGTTCACTAGTACACCACTCCCTTCGGTCACCAAACCTTACGGGTTGGGCGAGGCCGTTTTTCCTCCCACGCTGTCGATTCATAACGGCGGGGAGCTGCGGTCTTGAAGGCCCATTTGGGAGGTGGATAGTGTTCTCAGTTACTCTCGGGTGACTGCTTTTCACTTTCCACTTAGCCTATATGTTTGGCGAGGCGGCACAGGTCTCGGGATCCTGTTCCCTGTGTCTACTTATGTTTACCCATTATAAAACCTTACCCCAGTTCTGATGCTAACTAGCAGACCTCCTTGTGTCGGCTTAACCATCATTAGGCTTTTCTCTCAAGTCTTTGGTAGGCTATGCCTGGTTGTGAGCACTTGTCCTCTGTGCCCTATCATGGCAATCCCTCTGGGATACTATTGTTCCATCTAGCTGTTGGGCCTTCCTGCCATGCCGCCTCACCATTTTCTGAGTCTCCCATCACCAACACTTCTTCCCCTTTCCTTGTGCCTGTTAGTGTGCCTACTTGTAGGCTATCTTTCCTGGCCTAAGTAGATGAGATTTTCTCCTCCCCTAGTTGAAATCTCCCTGCCCCTTAGAGTCCACCCTTGGGTATTTCTCTGCCCCTGCCCCTTCCCCTTCCTAGTTACGCCATAACCTGACTGTACCAGAACTATATTCCTCTTGTCTAGTCATCTCACCATAGCTTTTGAGCTTTCCCTCATCTGCAAGGAGGCTAGGCTTGACTACACAGTTCTCTCATGACTTAACCCTATCTAGGCCAGAACTATGTTCCTCTTGTCTAGTCATCTTACCTTAGCTTTTGAGATTTCCCTCACCTGCTAGGAGGCTAGGCTTGCCTACATAGTTCTGCCATGGCCTAACCCTATTTAGGCACAGAGTTGGTACCCCTTGGGTCACTCCTCTGCCGCTTTGGCAGTGCTTGTCGTATGTCTGCCTGCAGCCTCTCCTCCTGTGCTATATCCCTCTGACTCCCTTGCCTGGTTAGCCTATCTAGGCAGAGGTGCCGCCTTCTGTCTCTATTTCCTGTCTTGTCAGCTTGAGATATCGCTCTAGCTATGAAGTCTTGACTCACTTGCCGGGTTATCCTATCTAGACAGAGGTGCAGCCTCATGTCTCTGCTACCAGTCTTGTCAGCTTGAGTTCTTCTAGCACTGGCTGTGTGTTGGCTATGGGTCACCCCCTCTGCCGCCTCAGCTGCAGCCTTAGACTAGTCATCTGCTCTTTACTATCCCACACCTGAAGAACATTGTCCTCTGGAGTTGGTTGATTGGATCCAGCCTGGTTGTCAGGACTTCCTTTGAATTTTCAATTCTTAGCGTCATGGCCGTCTTGTACGGCTCTCAATATCTTATGGGCTGCAACCCCCCTTTGTGTAAGTTAATGATAATGATCAGGTTCTGGCTGGTTCTCTTATTATCTCCTTTTCACTCCTGTACTTCCCCTGAGTGTGGACCCTTCCCTTAGGATTGTCCACTCTCCCCCTGTTAACCTTACAATGCGTCTGCCGCCTTGTGTCGACATGCCCAGGGTATTGACAGGTCATTCTTTTCTGGCTACAAGAAATAGTTGCAGCCTTCAGCCGTTGCCGCATCGGGGGCAGCTGTGGCTGGTTTAGGCAGTACGATGAGTGAATTTGCCTTCTTAAGTTGTTCTGATAGACCTACTCCGGAGGTTCTGGGGTTCCTTTGATGGGATCCTTTCCTCCATATTCCTATCATACCATCATTATGTTTTGCTTCATAAATCATTCCAAATTTCTGAGCTGTTTGGCATATGTCCTATTACATTTTAGATTTAGTCATTCTTTAGGTGTAGGGTTTTATAGGATAGGATATATATAAAATTTGTTGTTTTCCTAATTTCAAGAAGATACATTGTAATGATACAATACTCATTTACATTTCTTATCTTTACAGGTTGCTGATGACATGGAGTGTTCTACGGTCACCTGTACCAGGCGGGTCAAGTTACCCTGTGGCCACAAGACCTGCCGGAAACATGGAAGTTGCCATGTTTCCAAGGAATCTACTGCAATCTGGGACCCTACTGACTACAAGATTTGCATGGATCTCCATCAAGCCGGCTTTTATGCCACTGATGTCTCGGACATCCGAGATCGAAGACGGAAGACGCTCCAACACTGGGTAAGAGGCTTCCAGAAGAGCTCTCAACAAGGTGCCCCTAATCTTCCTTCTCTGGAACTGATGGACCTTCTCTTTCCCAAACCTGAGGTGTCCTCCGTTTATGGTCACCAGTTACAGACAGTCCAACTTCCGCCGGTACCAGCAGATGATGATGTCCGAGACACTCTGCAAGTCATGAGCCTGGACACGGACTACATGTCTACTCCTTCTGTTTCATCAGAGAAGGAGAAGATTCTGCTTACCACAGAAGCCTCGGTAGAGTCATTGGATGTGCATCAGGTGAGTGCAGCTCCCAAGGACTTTTTACTTTCTACCCAAGTCCCTGCTCCCACCTCCACCCCAGTTCCGATTTTAGATAAACCTTTGCCACCCAGTAATTTAGAAATAATGGCATCGATGAAAGCTTTCATGGAAAACTTATCTGTCAAATTTGAACGTTCTCAAGCAGATCTAACAGCAAGGATAGAAGGCGCCTGCTTCTAAGGCTCCCCCAGCTTCAAGCCTACCAGAATGCACAGTTCAGAACCATTGGCGCTATGCTAAGAATATGGCCTTAACCAAAGGGTTCCTTCATACTGGGGATGGTTTGGATTCCAAGCCAGTTTCGGATTTGGAATTCTTTCCATCGATCAATAGATATCCTTACTGTTATGTAAGGCTTAACTCGGAAGTGTCCATTAAGGATGATACGATTCCTAAGGAAACGGTCATTCTGGATCATAGGAAGGCTCAATCCCTTTTGGTTAGGGAGTTGAAGACGGCTGAATCCACAAATACCCAACTTTCTGCCTTTGACAGGAAACAGGCCACTTTTGTGGCCCCCAAATATACTGTCTTCCCCTTTACCTCTAAATGCTTAGGGGCCATATTGAAAGCAGTAAGGGAGAACAGACCCTTTCCAGTGCTAGAGGAATGTAAACCTGTCTCTCTAGCCCTTCCTTACGATTCAAACAATTGGGAGGACATCCAACATACATTCACTGTTGGAAAACTGGATAAAGATGTCAGAGGCAAACATTTTAATGAGAAACTATCTCCAATTCCCCAATCCCTATTTAAGGGAGAACTAGAATCTAAAGAAAGACTTTCTGCCTTTTTACCCTTCCAATTGTATCTAGAGATGCTTATTGGAAACTATTCAAAATCTGATCTCTTCCCTGTCTTGGCTAAAACTCACCTAATCATGTTTTATAGGGATCTCCATGTTTTCTTCCTAGCCAGAAGAGCATGTAGAGAACACGTCCTAGCCGCTGCTACGATCAGACATGAACCCCAAAAACTGATCGACTCCAATATCTGGGGGAAGGATCTCTTCCCTGAGAAGCTGGTTAAAGTAGTCATAGACAAAGCAGCTCAGGAGAATAAGAGCCTTTTTTGACAAATGGGGTATTTCCTCTAAACGAAAAGTTACCCCCAATGAAGGACCTCAACCCAAGGGCAAGAGGCTCAGTATGGCTCAAAAGAATCTCTCTGCTTTTCCCCCTACCTTGGTTTCAGACTGGCAAGAAAGGCTTATGTATTCACAGCTATGCCCTTCGGACTCAGTATAGCTGCAAGGATTTTCATGAAACTAGATGAGGCCATTGTCCAACAACTTCAGAACAGAGGCCTTCAGGTGATGGTGTATTTGGACGCCTGTTAGTCTGGGCTGCAACGAAGTCGGAATGTTTTCAAACAGCCCAAGAGGTCATGAACTTCCTACAATCTCTGGGCTTCCAAATCAACCTTGAGAAGTCAAGGCTATCTCCAGCTTGGAAATTCCAGTGGCTAGAACTTCACTGAAAACTGCAGTCACACACCCTCTCTCTACCACAAGGCAAGAGAAAGGAAATCGCAAACTCGGTCAGGTGTATACTTCATTAAAAAGTACTCACTAGATGGCAACAAGAAAGGGTCTTAGGGTCGTTACAGTTCACTGCCGTGACGGACCCAATCCTGAAAGCAAGGCTCAAAGATGCCAACAGAGTCTGGAGAAGAAAGGCATCCAATGCTCGGAGAGATCTTCGCCACAAAACCCAGGCCTTACTGTGGAAGCAGCTCAAGCCATGGTCCACTGCCAAGAGTCTATCGAACAACGTCCCGCTTCAGTACCCTCCGCCTTCCGTGACTATTCACACGGACGCCTCGGAACAAGGTTGGGGAGGACACTCCTCTTCCAAGAAAGTGCAGGGTCAGTGGTCGATTGCATTTCATTAGTTTCACATCAATGTTGAAGCTATAGAAGTGTTTCTGACTCTGAAGAGACTTTGCCCATAGACGAAATCACACGTCAAATTGGTAATTGACAACAACACAATAGTGCACTGTGTCAAAAGACAGGGCTCTAGATCTCCTTAGATTAACCATGTGATCCTAGCCATTCTCTCTTTAGCAAAAAGGAGGAAATGGCATCTCTCAGCAGTTCACCTTGAAGGGGTTTGCAATGTAACGGCGGCCGCCCTATCGAGATCCAAGCCTCAAGAAACAGAATGGTCTCTGGACATAAAATCACTCTGTTCCATTCTGAAGTAAGTCCCGGAACAGGAAATTGATCTCTTTGCGACGAGCTTCAACAAAAAACTTTCCCAGTACGTAGCACTAAACTTGGACCTGGGAGCGACAGGAATGGATGTCTGGATTGGAACCAGTGGTCTCACACCTACCTATTTCCTCCATTCAACCTCCTACTGAAAGTAGTGAACAAACTGGGGACTTTCAAGGGAACAGCAGCTCTGGTAGCTACCAAGTGGCCCAAGAGCAATTGGAACCCTCTTGTTCTGGAACTCAAAGCCCTCTAGATCCCTCTACCATCTCCAGTGCTGTCCCAGATTGTTCAACTAAAAACTGTCTTCGCTTCCTCCTGGATAACAAAAACCCTCCAACCAATGATTTTCTCGCCCTCGCGGCTCAAAGAAAATTTGGAGTTGCGAGGGAAAGAATTGACTTCATAGAAGAGTACAAGTCCAACACCACAAAACGACAATATTTGTCATCCTGGAAAAAATGGGTTACGTTCATGAAAAATCATCAGCCCTCTTCTATTTCCATGGACTTTTGCATTTCTTTCTTTATTTCACTACACTATCAAGGTCTAGCTTCTATAACTATTGCCTCATGTAAGTCGGCACTAACTAGAACAATCATGAATGCTTTTGATATCGAACTCAATAGTGAGCTATTCAATAAGATCCCAAATGCTTGTGCTAAACTGAAACCTAGTGCTCCTCCCAAGGCTATTTCATGGTCGTTGGATAAAGTCTTGCACTCTGCCTCTTTGATAGATAACGCCTCGCCCCTCTGAGGGATCTTACTCAAAAGTCCTTCTTTTTACTTGCTATGCCTTCTGGTGCTAGAGTCGGTGAGATTGTGGCCCTTTCAGGGGATGATGGCCACATTCAATTCTTGGAGTCGGGAGAGTTATCCTTTATCAAGATCCTGCATTCTTGGCGAAAAAAAGAATTTCTCACGAAATGCTGGGGTGGCCTAGAAAATTGTTCCACTATAGGAGGACCCTTCTCTGTGCCCCGTAGGGAGCCTTAAACACTACCTATCCAAGAGTCGGGGCTTTAAAGGGGAGTTGACAGGATCTAACCTTTCTCTGGTACAGCTAAGGTCCAAACTCACCTACTTCATCAGAAGGGCTGATCCGGAAAGTTTTCCAGCGGGTCATGACCATAGAAAAGTTGCCTCTTCCTTCAATTTTTTCCAATCTATGACCTTTGCTGGCTTACAGGCTTACACAGGATGGAAATCTTCAAGAGTGTTCTTCAAACATTACTTACGTCAGTTAGGAGAGATTAAACACTTTGAGGTGACCGCTGGTAATGTAATTAAACCAGCTTCCTAAGTGTTGTGCACGGACTCTTTTGGACTGTATAATTGGGACTTTTCAGTCTACATTGTGCAAGGGGATTATGATCTTTTGTTCCATATGCCCTTTTAATGTTGTAACTAGTTACAGGTGATATTTTCTTATGTCACGAGTATTAGGGTGAGTTCTGGACGAACCATACAGTTTTTGTTCAAAAATTCATAAAAACTTTTTTTTTTAGTTAATTAACCTAAATTTGAAGTGATCACTATAAAGTACAATAATTGCGCCATATTCTCTCTGACGTACAGTTTTTTCATCACAATATAAGTTGGTGAAATGAAGCTTCAAAAAAAAAAATCTTGCAGTGTACGGATCGTCCACAAGTATGGACGATCCATACAAGAATATGAGGCCTCAAACAAAAAATTTGTTAAAATTAAAAAAAATGAATAAATTTTTAATTTGCCACCAGTTTCCATTAAAATAGACCCCAATGTTGATTTTAAAGGATTTGCAACATAAATAGATAACTATGTTGAATTAAAGAGATTTAATTTTCATCTTCCTTTTATACACAAAAAGTTGAGAAAAATGTAGTTACATTATCTGCTTTGCTTTATAAAGCTTACAAGGCTTAAAACAAACAAAAATAAGTACTTTTTAAAGTTTCCAGGATGACAGAGCTAATTTTGGCTATTCTGTAATAAATAGATAACTATGTTGAAATAAAGAATGCAATTTAATTTTCATCTTGCTTTATTACACAAAAAGTTGAGAAAAAAATGTGGTGTTACATTATCTGCTTTACCTTATAAAGCTTACAAGACTTAAAACAAACAAAAATAAGTACTTTTTACAGTTTCCAGGATGACAAGAGCTAATTTTGGCTATTATGTAATAAATGAAACGGTTTTTTACACTTTAATGCACTGATACAATAGAAATACATAATGTAGGACCAGCCTACCATACAAAATCATGCTAGAAGCCTGCCTACCTGATATTATATGAAAGAGGAGTTAAACACACAAACAGCATAAATATTTTTGTTTACATGTGGAGATTCTGTACACTTAAAAACCAAGATGTACGGAACATCCACAGGCAGTCATTAAAATGTAAACACACTTTACCGACACAGGTGGTGTACTAAATCACTAAAACCTCATCATATCACCACATATAGTCATATTTAGGTGTACAATACCTAGCCTTCACACTCCTAGCATATTCAGAAGCACCACAAACCATAACTTAAGAGACAAAATATTACATCAGGATAGAGAAAAACCAAAAAACTCTCTTCATTCATACGCTGTTGGTTCCCGTTCTCTAATGGAGGGACAGAGCTGTGTAACTCCGTTTTCTCTTTCACTCTTTGGACGCTAACTAGCTTAAAATAATATATGTGGTCTTGAGAGCTTTTGTATGGTACATCCATATGTACGGTTTGTCCAGAACTTACCCTACTGTTTTACTACTCGGTTTCATAATTTGGGGTCTGAAAACTTAGATTTTCTGCATATAATTATATATGTATTTTATATCTTGTTGTATTATTATTACTACATGTACTACTTTCGGAAACATTAAAAGATGACTATTTTGTTTTGTTTCCTTTCTTTGGACCTGCTGTCTATATGAAATAAATGTAGTGTATCAAAATTCATTTGACCCTCCTTTTATTGACTCGGTCTTTTCATCTAATGGAGACAAAGTTCTCCACAGTGGGTGGAATTGTGCTATTGATTTACTTTGTTCCTACCATTGTACAAACTCCTCGCTTACTTCTATCATTCGGTACCAGGGTTACCAATGCTGTGGGAAGTATGCTCATATCTATGGAGTTACAGGGTTAAAACTCTTCTGGCCAAAATTGAGAATGATAATTCTCTGGTACATTTCCATCAGAACGACATGGCTCAAGCCCTCAAAACGGATTTTGACATTGGAAAAACCTATTTTTGGGTGAGATAGCCATGTCGTCCTGATGGCCCGTCCGTTACTTTCCATTCCCTCCCAATTCTCAGTGTGGTATACCGCGTCATGCGATGGCTACTCCTGGAATGGATCTATAGGAAACGTGTTACTTGTAGCACATTGAGATCGGGAGTTGTAACGGCTCACTTTCCTATGTCCTTCCCTCTACCCTTATCCTTCGAGAAAAGGTTAATTCTATTTGAGGAATAGCCACGGCTCATTATTAACACGTCCCTGATTTATACACGTTATCTCTCGGGATATGTGCTCCATGGTAAAAACTCTGTTGATACTTCTAAGGAAAAATTTCTCTGGTATACCACTCGCAGAAATATCCCAAGGAGAAGCTGCCAATGAGGAACTTCCATCAGGATGATGTGGCTATCTCACCCAAAAATAGATTTTTCCTATGTCAAAATATGTTTACATATATACACACACACATATATATATATATATATATGTACACACACACACACACACACATATATATATATATATATATATATATATATATATGTGTGTATATATATATATATATACATATATATATATATATATATATATATATATATATATATATAGTATATATAAATGTATATATATACATATACCAAGGCACTTCCCCCAATTTTGGGGGGTAGCCGACATCAAACAAATGAAACAAAGAAGGGGACCTCTCCTTTCTACATTCCTCCCAGCCTGACAAGGGACTCGACCGATTTCGGCTGGTCCTGCTAGGGTGCCACAGCCCACCCTCCCCCGTTATCCACCACAGATGAAGCTTCATAACGCTGACTCCCCTACTGCTCCTACCTCCGCGGTCATCCAAGGCACCGAAGGAAGCAGCAGGGCCTACCGGAACTGCGTCACAATAGCTCGCCATTCATTCCTATTTCTAGCACGCTCTCTTACCTCTCTCACATCTATCCTCCTATCACCCAGAGCTTTCTTTACTCCATCCATCCACCCAAACCTTGGCCTTCCTCTTGTACTTCTCCCATCAACTCTTGCATTCATCACCTTCTTTAACAGAGAGCCATTTTCCATTCTCAACATGGCCAAACCACCTCAATACATTCATATCCACTCTAGCTGCTAACTCATTTCTTACACCCGTTCTCACCCTCACCACTTCGTTTCTAACCCTATCTACTCGAGATGCACCAGCCATACTTCTTAGACACTTCATCTCAAACACATTCAATTTCTGCCTCTCCGTCACTTTCATTCCCCACAACTCTGATCCATACATCACAGTTGGTACAATCACTTTCTCATACAGAACTCTCTTTACATTCATGCCCAACCCTCTATTTTTTACTACTCCCTTAACTGCCCCAAACACATTACATCCTTCATTCACTCTCTGAAGTACATCTGCTTCCACTCCACCATTTGCTGCAACAACACACCCCATGTACTTAAACTGATCCACCTCCTCAAGTAACTCTCCATTCAATATGACATTCAACTCTTACCCACAATAACTCTATTATATTATACTATATTATTACATTATATTATTTATATATATACATATATAATATATATATATATATATATAATATATATATATATATATATATATATAATATATATATATATATATATATATATATATATATATATATATATATATATATATATATATATATATATAATATATATATATATATATATATATATATAATATATATATATATATATATATATATATATATATATAAATATATGTATAATATATATACAGTAGGGTCCCGAATTAAGCGTGTTCGAATTACACGAGTCCCCTTTTCCGCGATCGCTATTTTTCAAAAATAAATTTTCTGTATCTGCGAGGCTGTTCAAAGTTCGCGAGTCAAGCACTACAAAATGTATCAAATCTATTGTCTTTTTAAGTATATTGGTAGCCCTAAATACGGTGATTTATAATAAATGTTACAAAACAATATTAACATTACATTTCATTAACATAATTTCATAATGAATAGCCTATTTAAGGATAAAATTCCACATCAACAATGAAATCAACTGTTAACTGTGCGAGTCCAGGTGACAAAATGTAAACAGAAATGTGGTTACGTTCTCGGCAATCTTTATCTTTCTCCAACCTTACGATAATTGTAATGGTAGTGTTAATGATGGTATATTAAAGCATTATTTTTGTTTAGTACAGTATATTTAAAAGCCTTATTTTTCCCTCTGGGCGTTCAAGGTTTTCACGAGTAGACTGGGTTCGGTTATCGGCAGTGAATAGCCTAAACTTCGGTAACGAGTCGTCAATATTTTGTCATATTTTAAACAGTATACATTTGATTTGCAAACATTGGTTTTGTAGAGTAGACGGTAAAATAAAATCTAGAGAGAGAGAGAGAGAGAGAGAGAGAGAGAGAGAGAGAGAGAGAGAGAGAGATTTGATGGCAGAAATCTCTCTCTCTCTCTCTCCGTAAGAAATAAAACCATAGTTCACATATGGCAACTTGAGTTTAAGAATGAAATTAACATGAATATTGTTAGTTGTGGCGATCAATTCCTCGCTTCAGGGGGTACACGAAACAAAAACACGACATTCAATTACAACAGCTGATCTCTCTCTCTCTCTCTCTCTCTCTCTCTCTCTCTCTCTCTCTCTCTCTCTCTCTCTCTCTCGTTATACAATACTTACAAATAGATGAAGAAACCAAAATCGGTTTTCTTGAAGTGTCAATTAAATACAAAACAAAAAAATTATACCGTGTATACATCCATTTCAATCATAGCTTAAAATACGGTAACCGATTTCGTCCGCAAACCACTATTTTTTAGGAAACACCATTCTATTCCAGAAACTTTTTACTCTTTAAATGTCAATTGCGCTATAAAACATGTACTTATGTTGTTAAATTTTGGGTGTGTTTTAAAAATTGAGTATTGCTAACTTATTTTTGTTTTACTTTTGGCTGTGATCACATCAGCTGATGTCTAGCTTCCGCGCGAATACAATAACAAAGAATTGTTTACACCATTTCTTAACTTATTCAAACCATCTATACAGTTAATATTACATAAACACCAATGTGTTATAACCTATCATATTTATTGTTTAGTACTTTGAAACCATCCCTCTCTCTCTCTCTCTCTCTCTCTCTCTCTCTCTCTCTCTCTCTCTCTCTCTCTCTCTCTCTCTCTCACATCGAACGTTATAGCGGTAACCTAATTGTTCGGTGACTTTAAAAATAGGCCTAGTACTTTCTTCTTTTACCTTTTTTGCATATGGATCCATAATTGAGGTGGGTACAAGTTGACTTATAACTGAAGTTAGGAAAAGTATTTTGGATATGGAAAGGACAATTATCTTTCGTAACAGTTTAGAATTATCGTAAGTTATCGCTCTGTCATTAGCGGCAGTTTGCTATTGTGGATTAAACGCATAAGGAAAACAAAATTTCCAGCTTTGCTACGAATTTAGGAATTTATATGGATACGGTAAGTAAAATATTTGTAATAACATAATGTTTACTAAATGTTTGTAATATCATTAGTTATGACTTAGATCATGTGTGTTTAATGCATTCGTTTGTTTATTATGATCGAAGATGGAGCGTAAACAAATGGAAGGTTTCCGTTTCAGGCGGCATCATAAAGAAAAACATTTCATAAATGGCATTCATTTCATTTATTTGAAAGTTCTAATATAAAATAATTAGAACATTGGTAATAACAAATTCAACATATAATCTATACTTGGTAAAATTGCTGTCAATTCAAAAACACAGATGTATAAATGCGTCTGTTTCTTCGTTGTGATCAGAGATAAACGTAAACAAAACATTGGTTGTCGTTTTCTATTGTGCTTTTTAGCGTGTTTAGGAAACGCATGATATAAAATCGCCTTTATTTTGATAATTCTGGATTTTCAATCATACAACAAGCTAGTCTATAGAGTGATGGTTTTGCTATTCACCAGTTGTATTATACAATAGATATGACAAACATTAAAATTTGTCTATTTTGGGTTGTGTTATAACGGGAAATATATGGTGTTTACACCTATCCTGGTTGTAATTTCAACCATTTTTCAAGTTATTAGAACTTTAAAGTATATTAAATGTTTTATTTATTTACAAGAACAACTTGATATTATAAAGAAATACAGTATAGTACAAAGAAAGTATTGGAAATGGGTAGTAAACACATTTGAATAGGCAAATTGCTGGTTGCCATGGCCGCAATGGAGTTATTTCTGTTAGTTGTGTGTTTCGAAATTCGCGATTTTCCATTTACACGAGGTCATTAATCGACCAAATTCTCGCATAATTCGGGACCCTACTGTGTATATATATATATATATATATATATATATATATATATATATATATATATATATATATATATATATATATACTGTACAGTGGTACCTCTACATATGAATTTAATTCGTTCCACAACCAACTTCGGATGTAGAAAATGTTCGGATGTAGAAACTAATTTTCCCATAAGAATACATGGTAATTCATTTAATTCGTTCCTCCGCCTAAAAACCCATAATAAATCGTTAATAAATAATTACACATAACAATAACATAACTGCATAATATGAAAGAAGCATGTAAAAAAGATAATTATAAAGAAATAATAAATTAAAAATGTGTTTTATTGTCACTTTACCCTAGAGACAGGCCAACGCAGGTGTAGGATTTGCTACGCAAGGACGACACGGACGATCGGCGAGAAGGTAGACATGGTGTTAACATGATATTTTAATTATAAAATAAATTTTTGAATATACTTACCCGGTGAATATATAATAGCTGAGCCTCCGGCGGCTCGACAGAAAAAACACAAAAACTCGCGAGCGATCGCTATGTAGGTTGCGGGTGTGCCCACTAGCGCCAACTATCGGCCAGATACCGCATATACATGTAAACAGACCCAATTCTTCTCATCCCGCTGGGTCTCTATTGGGGAGGAAGGGGGGCCTTCAATTTATATATTCACCGGGTAAGTATATTAAAAAATTTATCTTATAATTAAAATATCATTTTTAAATATTTAACTTAGCCGGTGAATATATAATAGCTGATTCACACCCATGGTGGTGGGTAGAGACCAGAGTTAATTAAGTTTACAGCGTATATGCTTAGAGTTTTTGACAGTTATATCATAACAAAACCCAAATATATATAGGTACCTGGTAAGGAAGTTGACTTAGACGATTACTCTGCCTTGTTAGTCTGTCTTCCTCACGAAGCCCAGCGATCCTCTTAGGATGCTGAAAGACTCCCAGGAGCTGAAGTATCAAGGGCTGCAACCCATACAACAGGACCTCATCAAACCCCTAATCTGGGCGCTCTCAAGAAATGACATTTGACCACCCGCCAAATCAAAAAAGGATGCGAAAGGCTTCTTAGCCTTCGTACAACCCAATTAAAAAACATTTCAAGAGCAGTTTAAAAGGATATTGGAATTAAGGGAATGTAGTGGTAGAACCCTTACCCACTACTGCACTCGCTGTAACGAATGGACCCAGTGTGTAGCAGTCCTCGTAAAGAGTCTGGACATCTTTTAAGTAAAATGACGCGAATACCGACTTGCTTCTCCAAACGGTCGCGTCCATAATACTTTGCAGAGATCTATTTTGCTTAAAGGCCACGGAAGTTGCTATAGCTCTTACTTCGTGCGTCTTAACCTTAAGCAAGCATCGGTCTTTTTCATTCAAGTGAGAATGAGCCTCTCGTATTAAAAATCTGATAAAATATGACAAAGCATTCTTTGACATAGGCAATGATGGTTTCTTAACTTAGCAACATAATGCCTCAGATCCACCTCGTAAGGACTTAGTACGAGCTAAGTAGAACTTAAGAGCTCTAACTGGACACAGCACTCTTTCAAGTTCGTTGCCTACGATCTCTGACAGGCAAGGTATATCAAAAGACTTAGGCCAAGGACGAGAAGGCAGTTCATTTTTTGGCCAGGAAACCAAGTTGAAGTGAACATGTGGCTTTTTCTGTAGAAAAGCCGATGTTCTTACTGAAGGCATGAATTTCACTGACCCTTTTAGCCGAAGCCAAGCACACTAGGAAAAGCGTCTTGAGGGTGAGATCCTTCAGGGAGGCTGAATGTAATGGCTCAAACCTGTCTGACATGAGGAACCTTAGGACCACGTCTAAGTTCCATCCAGGAGTTGCCAAACGACGTTCCTTAGAGGTCTCGAAAGACTTAAGGAGATCTTGGAGATCTTTATTGTTGGAAAGATCTAAGCCTCTATGACGAAAGACCGAAGCCAACATGCTCCTGTAGCCCTTAATCGTGGGAGCTGAGAGGGAGCGAACATTTCTCAGATGTAAAAGAAAATCTCCGATTTGGGCTACAGAGGTACTGGAAGAGGACACAGATGCTGACTTGCACCAGTCTCGAAAGACTTCCCACTTCGACTGGTATACTCTGATGGTAGAAGCTCTCCTAGCTCTCACAATCGCACTGGCTGCCTCCTTCGAAAAGCCTCGAGCTCTTGAGAGTCTCTCGATAGTCTGAAGGCAGTCAGCCGAAGCGCGGGGAGGCTTTGATGAACATTCTTTACGTGGGGCTGACGTAAGAGATCTACCCTTAGAGGAAGACTTCTTGGAATGTCTACCAGCCATTGAAGTACCTCGGTGAACCACTCTCTCGCGGGCCAGAGGGGAGCAACCAACGTCAACCTTGTCCCTTCGTGAGAGGCGAACTTCTGCAGTACCTTGTTGACTATCTTGAATGGTGGGAATGCATATAAGTCCAGATGAGACCAATCCAGTAGAAACGCGTCTATGTGGATTGCTTCTGGATCTGGGACTGGTGAGCAATAGATTGGTAACCTTTTGGTCAACGAGGTGGCAAAGAGGTCTATGGTGGGTCGACCCCAAGTAGCCCAAAGACTCTTGCACACGTCCTTGTGGAGGGTCCATTCCGTGGGTATCACCTGACCCCTCCGACTGAGACAGTCTGCCAAGACGTTCAAGTCCCCCTGGATGAATCTCGTCAACAGGGAGATGCCTCGATTTCTTGACCATATGAGAAGGCCCCTTGCGATCTCGTACAGCGTGAGGGAGTGTGTGCCTCCTTGCTTGGAGATGTACGCCAAAGCTGTGGTGTTGTCTGAGTTGACCTCTACCACTTTGTTTCGAAGAAAGCTTTCGAATTTCATCAAGGCCAAGTGGACTGCTAATAGCTCCTTGCTGTTGATGTGCATGCTCTTCTGACTTGAGGTCCACAGACCCGAGCATTCCCGACCGTCCAGGGTCGCACCCCAACCCAAATCCGACGCGTCTGAGAACAACACGTGGTTTGGGTTCTTGACTGCTAGGGATAGTTCCTCTCTCAGACTGATATTGCTATCCCACCATTTCAGGCATGCCTTTACTGGTTCGGAGACTGGGATTGATACCGTCTCTAACGTCTTGTCCTTGTTCCAGTGAGAGGCTAGATGGAACTGGAGAGGCCGAAGGTGTAGTCTCCCTAGCGAGACAAACTGCTCCAGGGATGAGAGTGTCCCTACGAGACTCTTCCAACTCCTGACTGAACAAACGTTCTCTTTTCAGCATTAGTTAGACTTTGAGCAGGGCTTGTTCTATTCGGGTGGCAGACAGAAAAGCCCGAAAAACTGGACTGCGAATCTCCATCCCCAAATATAGAATAATCTGGGATGGGATCAGTTGGGACTTTTCTAGGTTGACCAAAAGTCCCAACTCCCTGGCCAGACTCAACGTCCAATGTAGATCCTGCAGACAGCGATGACTGGACGATGCTCTGAGAAGCCAGTCGTCCAAGTACAGGGAGGCTCGGATTCCCGATAGATGGAGGAATTTTGCCACATTCCTCATGAGCCTCGTAAACACGAGAGAAGCAGGACTGAGGCCAAAGCACAGGGCTCGCAACTGGTACCCCACATTCCTGTAAACAAACCTCAGAAACGGTTGGGAATCCGGGTGTATAGGAATGTGGAAGTATGCATCCTGAAGGTCGAGAGAGACCATCCAGTCGCCTTCCATTAATGCTGTCAAGACAGCCTGGTAGACTTCATCGTGAAGTTTGTCTTGACAATGAACACATTGAGCGCACTTGCCTCTTACGTACTCCTGCAGTGAACGTGGCTGCCAGATCATTGGAGCCATCCCTGATAGACTTGTTCCTGCAGAGAACGTGGCTGTCAGATTATTGGAGCCATCCCTGATAGCCTTGTTTATGCATGACATAATTGTACAGCAAAACTTCAAACGCTCAAAAAAACTCCTAACAGGAGATGGTCTAGCTCTGAAGCCGACCATAAAATCTTGGAGCGTCTCATGGCCAGGCGCCAGGGAGAGTCTATGAGGTTTGAGAAGTCTATCTGGGCAGAGGCAGGAACTCCCAAGCCGAGAACTTCTCCCGTGTCATACCAGACTCTCGCTCTATAAGCCAGTTTAAAAGGAGGGAAAGCAAAGGCTGTCTCCCCCAAACTCCTCCTGGTGATCAACCAGTCGCCTAGCAAACGTAAAGCTCTTTTAGAAGAGCGAGAGAGCACTAGCTTAGAAAACAACGGCTTCGAAGTAGCTAGGCCTAGTGTAAACTCTGACGTTTAGGCGAACGAGGAGCAGCAGTTACAAAAAGATCCGGACAAAGATCCTTAAAAATCAGCATGATTTATTTAAAGTCCATAGAGGGCTGAGCAGCTTTAGGCTCCTTTCCGTCTGACAGAGTCCTCAAGGGAATATCAGTAGGAGGGGGATCAGCAACTTCCTCATCTGAAGGAACCTTGTCCGACAATTGCCGAGTCTAAAGCAAGGGAGAGACCTGCCGTGGTGGCAATGCTTGACAAGCAGAGTCCACACGCAAAGGAGCAACAGTAGCAGTCAAGGACGCTATGTCATGTAACTGCTTAAAGGACTGACCAGCAACAACAACAGGTGCGGGAGGACGCTCGACGTCAACTCGAGACTGCCTTGACTGCCTAGACTGAGCAGTCAAAACAACTCTTGACTGCGGTGCTTGACGCTCAACGTCAAAACAAGTCAACTACGCTGGTTGGCGAACGTCCTGAACGTCAACAAGAGCAAGCGGCAGCGGCTGAACGTCCACAAGCGGCTGAGAGTCAACACGGGACTGCATCGAGTGAGGCTCTACAAAACGTGATTGACGTGACTTTGTAACGTCAATGTCAACAGGACGAGCAAAGGCTCGTTTGGGCGGCTGACGGCCAGGATCTCGATCAGCTAAGCGGCGAGGATCATCGTGAACCTGCTCAGCAGAATAGTCCTTCATAAGAGAGGCAAGCTTATTCTGCATGTCTTGCAGTACAACCCATTTAGGATCGACGGGAATGGGTGCGGTAAGAGACGAGGGTAACGTCTGTGACTGCAAAACCTTGCCTACAGTAAGACTCTCGGAGCCTGTGTTACGCTTCTGTTTAGGCGTCGAGCAGTCTTCCGATGACTGCACAGGGTCAGAGCTGTCCCAATGGCTACAACCAGGACGCTGGACCTGTCCTGAAGGGACTGACTTTCGCTTTAAGGGCCTCGAAACCTTGCTCCACGGTTTCTTATGCGAAAAGCCTTCGGATGACGAGGAGAAAATCGTCTCGCTCGTCTTATGGTAGGGGCGGTCTTGATGAGACACGCCTGAAACCATAGAGGGAACGTTTGTTCGCTGATTAAAGCCTCTCGAACCCATAAGTCGTACGACATTACTTCTCCCTGGGGCTTGGGAGCTTGCAAGAGGTCTCGGACTAGGCGAACGACAGGCACGAACAGACGAACCCTCTGTCGCAACACTGATAACACTTTGCGCAATTATCACTTTATCACTACGATTTTCTGTTTTGCACTTACTTCACTGAAATCGAATTTTTCAATAATTCACATTAGGCATGAATAAAACTGATTTCTACCTGAAGCACGCAATTCTACCCTACATCAAAAGGTTATAATTGCGAAATAAGTCGTATAATGTAAGCACATTAATACAAGCAAAAAACAGTAAACATATATATCGAATAAAACGGAAATATATAAAGATAAAAGGATCAGAGACTGGGGAGGAGACTAAACACTAGT
>NC_090753.1:231751-259251 GCF_036898095.1 Palaemon carinicauda | reverse complement strand
CAAAGTCAGGACTTTGTTGGCTACTAGATGACAAAAAGACCACTCGATACTCACTATCTGAGACGCTCTGCTCAGATTGTCGGCAAGCACATTCCTCTTGTCTGGAATGAAACGCGCCGATAGTAGAATCGAGCGGACTTCGGTCCATCTCAGTATCTCTACTGCAAGATGGGATAGCTGCTTCGAAAAGGTACCTCCTTGCTTGTTGATGTAAGCCACTACAGTACTGTGGTATTGTCGCTTATTACCACCACAGAGTGACCTGCCAGGTATTGTTGGAACTGCTGAAGGGCCAACAAACCGGCCTTCATCTCTAGACGATTTATATGGAGGCACTTTTCTGATTCTGACCACAGGCCTGAGGTTCTGTGGTACAGAACGTGGGCCCCCCCCTTTCTTTGAGGCGTCCGAAAACAGCATTAAATCCGGGGGAAGGACGAGAAGATCCACTCCTCTTCGTAGGTTCTCGTCTGTCACCCACCACTGGAGGTCCATCCGTTCCGCAGGACTCATTGGGATCATGACGTCCGGGGAGTCGCAACCTTGATTTCACCGGGACTTGAGCCACCACTGGAGAGATCTCATCCTGAGGTGATCGTTGGGAACTAGACGAGCCAAGGACGAAAGGTGACCAAGGAGACGTAACCACAATTGGGTTGGAAGCTCTTCTCGACTGAGGAAAGGGCTTGCGACCCTTCTCAGCCTTGCTATCCCGTCGTCTGATGGGAAGGCTTTGTGAAGATTGGTGTCTATAATCATGCCTAGGTAAACAAGTCTTTGAGTGGGAAGCAGAGAGGACTTCTCGAGATTTACCATGATCCCCAGATCTTGGCAAGGTCCTAGAATTTTGTCTCAGAGTCGAAGAGGGGATGACTCCGAGTCTGCTAGGATCAGCCTGTCGTCCAGTTAACGGAGGATACGGATGCCGATCCTGTGTGCCCACGATGATATTACGGTGAACACTTCTGGTGAAACCTTGTGGTGCTGTGGAGAGACCAAAACACAGCACCTTGAACTGGTACCCCTTGGGGTCTAGGCTGAATCCTAAGTATTTCTTTGAAGACGGATGGACTGGGATCAGGAAGTACCTGTCCTTCATATCCAGTATACACATGAAGTCTTGCGGCTTCACTGCAAGACTGACTGTGTTTGCGGTCTCCATGCTGAACGGAGTTTGCTTTAATCTGGACCTCTGCCCTAAAGGCATGCCCCCTTGCTGATCCCATGGCAAGGGAGCTAAATGACACCGGATTCATCCTCAGGGGAGGTAGAGATGTTGTGAATGGGACACGATATCCCTGACTGATTACGGAAATCGTCCAGGAATCGGCCCCGAGTTGCTGCCATCTGTCTGCGCAACCTTGTAAGCATCCTCCCACTGCGGGAATGCAGGGGGCCTGCCAATCCTAGCGTTTGCTGCCTCGCCTGCTCCCTCTAGGATTCTTCCCTTCCCTGGAGGACTTCTTGCCTTTCTTGTCCTTGACCGGAAAGGGCTTAGACACCACTGTCTTCGCTGCTGTTGTCTTGGTGGGATGTGGCTGCTGGGGTGCTGGAGGTTTATAGGGCTTGAATGTCAAAGCCCTATGTAGGAGGGAGTCTTGGTGACTTCCTCCACCTCTCAGCAGCCTGCTCCACGTCCCTAGGCTCAAACCAGTTTGTTCCCATAACAGAAATGTCTGAGCCTGTAGATTCCAGTGCTAGGGGCCTCCTGGTATTGTCTTGGAGTCCTTTGACTCCCTCCTGGGAGGGATGCAGGACTCCAACGACAACGGAGGCAGGCTCTTCTCCATCCTTATTCGAGAAGACTTTACCGCGCGAGGTGGGGTTTCCCTCAATGGTGTGATGGGGGAACTTCTCACCTCACGTGACTCTCCTGAGGACGGGAAATCTTCGTCCGGAGGGGAGGGAGAAAAGTCTGAGGGGGGGAGGGTGCCGGCCTCAAAGACTTACGACGAGACAGCTTCGTCCTCAGAGAAGTTACAGCGTCCGAAACTCCTCTTTTCTTCTTCAGGGGAGAAGATGCAGCCCAGGATTTGTGGCCCAACTCAGAGAGAACAGGCTTGAAAGCCTGTGCTACCGCTATGATTAGAGCCTCAAACCAGGACTGCTGGCTGACGGCTTGTAAGAAGAAAGAAGGAAGAAATATCCCTGGACCTTTCTGGAACCTTCCCCCCTACCGGCAAGCTCGCTGTTCTGTGCTAGTGGGGGGGGGGGGGGGGATGCAGTGATGGCGCCCTTACCGCGCGTTGTCCAGCAGCCTCGCGCGTGGGAGGGTATTGGCGATTGCGCTGGGGAGGGCACTGGCGCAATGGGGAATACCCGGGGCTCGCACGCGGGAGACTGCTGGAGCGCTCGCGCCGAGACTTCATAGTGTGTGCAGGAAACAGATTGACGTGCAGGATCAGAATGAAGAGACCGTGTGGGCCAGCATGTTGGCACGTGCGCGCGGCTATCGATGTGCGCGCGTACGAGTTTGTTCGACGCACGCGTGCGGAAGACCATCGGCGCACATGCGCAAGACTATTGGCGCGCACGAAAGATTATCGGAGCGCGCTTGCGCGCGTAAGAAGATCGGCGAGCGCGCGCTTTACGAGCTACTAGGTTGAAGGGTCAGCTGGCAGGACGATCAGCAACTGGGATGTGTCCTTAAAAAAAGGGCGGGCATCCCCCGATGAGGACTGTAAGTAGGTCTGCTTTAGAGTCCAGGACCGAAGTCTTTCGTTGCAGCGAAAGGTTGCACTGGTAGATCAGTAGGTGGTCAGCTGTCAGGATGATCAGGAAGCGGGATGTGCCCTTTTTGGAAGGGCCAGTATCCACCGATGGGACCATAAAGGTCCGTATTAGAGTCCAGGACCGAAGTCCAAAGGACCACGTTGCAGCACAAGGTAGAGGTCACTGGAAGTTCTGCTTGATCCTCCGAGGCGGAGTCTCTATGAGAGACCTCTCCCGTGAACTTGAGAGGTGCCCTTCGTAGAAGAGACTTGAAGACACTCGTGGTGAAGCCCCTTGGGGCCGTTGGATCAGCAAGCTGATCTTATGAGGAACGATCCTCCGAAGAGGAGTCTCTATGAGTGGCCTCTCTCGCGAACAAGAGAGGAGACACTTCGTAGAAGAGACTTGAAGACACTCGTGGTGACGCCCTGTAGGACCGTGGATCAGCAAGCTGACCTATCATGAACAATCCTCTGAAGAGTAGTCTCTATGAGTGGCCTCTCTCGCGAACGAGAGAGGTAACACTTCGTAGAAGAGACCTGAAGACACTCATGGTGATGTCCCTTAAGGCCGTTGGATCAGCAAGCTGACCTTATCAGGAACGATCCTCCGAAGAGGAGTCTCTATGAGTGGCCTCTCTTGCGTACGAGAGAGGTGAACACTTCGTAGAAGAGACTTGCCAAGACTGCTCCACCCCTGAAGGAAGAGAAACTCAGCAAGGGGGGAGAAAAGTCTGGCTGAAGGGCAGCAACAGTAGTCAAAGGCGATGAATTTATTAAAGTATGAGAAGTTTTCCCTCTGAAGGAAGAAAACCTCACACCTGGGGGGGAACCTCCCTCGGAAGGGAAGTTGTCCAACCCCTCGAGGCGAACCTCCTTTAGCGTTCTAAGATGATTTGAAGTGCTGGCATGTTGTCACGGGAGTACTTTTAAGAGAAGGGATAACGGCCATGACGATGTCCTCTGAGGGACGGCAGCGACAGCAGATTCCCCAGTCATGAACAGGACAGCTCGGCAGAGACAGCAGATTCCCCAGTCATGAACAGGACAGCTCTGCTTCGTTGGCACTCTTTAGTCGAATGAAGAAGAACTGCTTAGTTAACTGGGAAAATAAAATTAAATAATAATTTTAACAGAAATTTCCCAGGGAGGAACTCCGAAGAGGAACTCCGAAGAGGAACTCCGAAGAGGAACCCCAAGGGAATAACATAAAATAAGAATTAAGTATGCGCCCTCCTTCCCCAGATGACATCCACGGGAGAAGGGGGGCGGAGCAACTGTAATAAAAACAGAATTATAACAATTAAAATTATCTAAATCATCTAAGAATATACAGTGAGCCCTCGCTACTTCGCGGTTCGACCATCGCGGATTCACCACTTAGCGGATTTTTTTCATAACCCACGTATATACATATATCGCGGATTTTCCGGAAATTTCGAAAATACCGCGATGTGACCGATGGTGCGAGATTGGAGAAAGTAAGGAAAATTGAATCATGATTGATTTTCAATATAAATGAAACTTTGAGGAGCAAAAAAGATATCATTTGTTGGAGAGAGGTAAGGAATGGGAGGTAGTGAAAAGTAGCCCACAGAGAGAGAGAGAGAGAGAGAGAGAGAGAGAGAGAGAGAGAGAGAGAGAGGGAGAGAGAGAGAGAGAGATAGAGGGGGGTTTAAATGTAATACTGTAAACAAAAAAAATTTGATAGGTTATAACACATTGGTGCTTATGTAATATCAACTGTATACTGTAGACGGTTTGAATAAGTTAAGAAATTGTATAAACGATACTTTGTTAGTGTATTCGTACACTCTCGAGCGGCAGCTAGATGTCAGCTGATCTAATCACAGCCAAAAGTAAAACAAAAAGAAGTCAACAATACTCGATTTTTAAAACACACCCGAAATTTAAAAACTAAAGTACACGCTTTCTTAATGTGCAATTAACTATTTAAAGAGAAGAAATTTTCTAAAATAAGATGATGTTTCCCAAAAAATAGTGGTTTGCTGATGAAATCGGATGCCGTATTTTTAGCTATGATTGAAATGGATGTAGACTCGGCATAATTTTTTCGTTTCGTACTTAATTGACACTAAGAAAACTAATTTTAGTTTCTTCATCTAAATATAAGTATTGTATAACACGAAGAGAGAGAGAGAGAGAGAGAGAGAGAGAGAGAGAGAGAGAGAGAGAGAGAGAATGAATCAGCTGCTGTAATCAAATGGCGTGTTTTTGTTTCGTGAGAATTTCATCGCCACGACTATAACAACAACATACTGTACTGAACTTTACATTATTATACAGACTACTGTAATATGATAAAGTAAAATATTTGTAATCTATTTTATATAAAATGGGGCTTTTTTTTGTATAAAATTTACATTTACGTATGTAAAATAACTCTCTCTCTCTCTCTCTCTCTCTCTCGTAAATTGTTTTCCTGCTTTGCTACGTATGTATGATTTTATATAGATACGGTAAATAATATTTGTAATAACATATTTTATAAAAGCTTTTACTGTAATATCATTATTTATCACTTTCATCATGCGCGTTAAATGCCTTCGTTTGTTTACCGAGCGTACTTTATGACGCCGTCGTTTCAGGCGGCGTCATAAAGAAAAACATTTCATTTGGAAGTCCTAAGAAAAATTAAGTAAAACATTGGTAATAACAAAATCAAGATACTGTACTGAATAATCAATATAATCGATGCAAAAACTAACCTATACACAGATGTGTAAATGCGTTGTTTCTTCATTATGATCAGAGATAAACGTAAACAAAACATTGGTTGCCATTTTTTATCGTGCTTTTTGGCGTGTTTAGGAAACGCATGATATAAAGTCGCCTTTAATATTTGTGCCTGTTTTAGTTTAGGGTACTGTAGTACATGCATTAAGTGTTCTGTACATTAAAGGATAGTTTGTTAACAGTACTACGTACAAGGGAAGGTTTTAAAAGTCTGAATATACATGTTAAATAAATAGGTAAATATGGTGTCACTACTTCGCGGATTTTCACCTATCGCGGTCGGGTCTGGAACCTATCTACCGCGATAAATGAGGGTTCACTGTACACTAAAAGTGAGAACCACTGACACCCCGAAGGGAAGTGTTCCCCACGGAGAAGCTGAAAAGTTAAAACACAATTAGATTCACTAAAAATAATTGAGACAAACAACGGAATAGCAACCTAACCCGCAACGGGAAAGGCGCTATCGTAATAGTACGTAGTTGCAGTAAGGGTGAACGACCTCGAGTAGAGAGAGACCGTAGTTAATCTAAAAAAAGGCCACATTCCCTTCGCTGAGAATCCAAGTTTCCTGTAGGAAAAGAGGCAAAGCGAAGATAATAGATGAATGAAGAGAGTCCAGGCGATGACGGTTCCCCTGCGGCGGCCGAGTTAACGGAAATAAGCCGACGGAAAGACAGATGGACCAGAGGGAGAGGTCGTTCCCCACGAAGTGGAACTGTGGTGGCCTTGCACTACGCAAGTGTCGTTGTCGTACATCACACACACACAGCACAAACACTGAAAAGAAAACTTACTACATTTCTATACTGTACACAAATATATACATAAACATAAAGAATGTTTATATATATATATATATATATATATATATATATATATATATATATATATATATATATATATATATATATTATATATTACAAGTATAAGAAAAAGTAAGTAAAAAAGACAAAAAGCATTAATATGGCTGTCAAAGAGGCGAGGGTGAGAGTGGACACGTCCGACTACCACCCAAGCCGAGAGCAAAGTGAGCTCAGCACGGGTGTGTGTGAGGGGGATTGGGGAGGGTTTTTTTTTTTTTTAGCAGGCTACACCCCCTCCCCCGCTAACTAGCGGTGGAGTAGTAAACCCTTGTTAAAATTCTAAGGGCTCGTCATTTCAGCTAATAACCCATATTAAATAGCGTGGTTTGTATTTCAGTTACGGAACAAACTGGTTTTAAAGTCAAGACAACTGGATAAGATATCAAAACCTAAGCCGAAGATTGAACATTTTCCATATAATAAATGAATGTCACAGGAAGTATAATGTATCAAATAAAAGTAAAAATTAGCCATTAAAGAAGTCACCTGCATTAAATCTCAAAACGATATCTGAAACAGCAAAAACTTTACACACCTCGTAAATATAAAACTTGTCCTCAGCTTCAATACATTATCCAAAAATTTTTTTTAGTCCTTATGCTTTTGGGAATAGTCTACAGAGGGCAGAGATTAATATATTTGTTGCAAGGGTTCTTTTACAATACTGCATCTATGAAGGCCCATGAAACAACTACACAAATACTTTTCAAAGAAATAAAGAATTATCTAAATACGGTATAATAAACTATCAAACTTAACCAAACTAACTTCAATTAATCTTACTCACAGGAGCATCAGGATGTTCAGCCGATTTATTACAAACAATCCAGGTGTCGTGTGCACCACCATTGGCTGGATCCGTTTTTGAGATTTCCCTGATGTGCGACCAAAACAATGCATCACGTTGGGCAGTAGGCCAAACACGTTTGTGCAATTGCAAAAATAGTAGGGTGTCCTCTGATATTCTGTCTATAACGGTAACCTGTTCTAACGTAGCTGAAATATATAATTTTATCTTATTGTTTTAAAGTTTTGTTCCATTCAAAATCTTATACAAAACATTAAAATAAAAATATTTTTTGTTTATGTAATTTGTATTTTCTCTAACTACGGTATACAAACTTGAGTCCTTGACTATAGCAGAATAGATAATAGCAAAGCTGGAACATGCCAGGTAAAATTATAACTGTCACTCACCTGGCAGGTCACTGATAACTATACTTAATTTGAATCCTGGGACTTTCTCTGGGGCTAGTGATGGCAGGAATGTTTGAGTAAAGGACTCAACTTTGTACAGAATATTATACAAATTACTTTAAAAAAAATTGTGAGTTTTCCTACACGAATCCAAACCACTGTCCTTTATTTTATGAGACTCATCATTAAGTGAGAGAAGTCTCCTTTCCAACAGGTAGGAAACTTAACCAGGAACACTAAACTCAAGCAACTTGGATGCTAAAAGAGTAAAGGTTCCTTACACCTTGGGAATCCCAGAAGCTTTTTAAGGGTTGTTCTCTAGCCAGAATCCCATGTCGTACACCTGGCAAGAAAAGTGTTTGCTGATATTGCGACTTAAAGGCCATTTCAAGATGATGGGTTTGCCTAGCTACATCACACACCCCCTCGTAAGAAGTGCTGGAAAAGAATTTCCGCGCTTGAGCATGGACCAGCTAAAAGCTAAGCGGATTTGCCTAACTATCAGATGAAGTGCAGCTGGCTCTGTTTGTTGAAGCTGTACACCAAGAGGAGAAGATTGAAAGCTAAAGAAAAGGCCAATCATTCCCTACACTTATCCCAGTCTTACTCCTAAACTCATCCCTCGATCGGCAATTACTGGTCCTGTGTTAGGAGCTGAGGCAGTTATACCAGCAACTGAGCAGCTACATGTCCTGCAGAGAATGCATCTAAGGACCTGTGGGTCACATCCCGCAGGAAGAGAGCAGTGAGCGTCAGACGACGCTTCTAACAATTGCATCACAGAAAACTTCCTCTTAAAAGCTAAAGGGGTATCTCTTTCGTCGCAAGCTTTTGTCTCTTCTATAGAAGAGGAAACGGGAGTCCGACAAGAATAGGATCGTGTTCTAGGATAGCTTTTTCGATCTTTCCATGATTACAAAAATCTTACAGGTGAGGTCTAACTGTCCTCGTCTGCTTGAGATAGCACCTTAGCGCTTCTCACAGGACACAATAGCTGATCAAGATCACCTGTTATATCTCTAAAAACCCTAGAATAAGGTAACAATAAATTTGCATTTTAGCTACAAAGTTAAGAGATGGAGAGTGCAACCTTGAATGGGTGGTATTGAACGAGAGACCAAGGAGTTTGCTGACTTGTTTAAATGTTAAAGCAAGCAAGAAAACTCTTTAGGATTAGGTACCTGCTTTAGGCTCACCTCAATGATTCATTCGGGGCCTCTTCCAGGAACTTTTGTAAAAGCTTAACAACATTCCATGATGGAGGACTATCACATCTGGAAAACAGGTCTGTCCAAACTCGTATGAGCATCAAGACTACTTCTGATGAAGAAATTTCTACCCCCTTACTCTAAACACTTGGCACAAGGACGAGTGAAAGCCTTTTATTGCGATTAACAGAACTGAGGTTCCAAACGGAGAATCCTTCCTCCAATGAAATTAAGAAGGCCGACTGGAATGCCAATATATGGGGGTATAGGAAGAAAACCACAAAATCTTGAAAACATTAACTGAGCTTCGTATGGCAATTGAGAATGAGTATACAAAATATTTTGCCAAAATTCCTCTTACTTTCATAGTTAAAGGGGGTTAGTAAAAGTTAACTCAATAAACCAGAAAATGCAGTATTTCTTCTGTTATCGTAAATTTTGATAATTATTACATTTTAATGTAAAAGAAATTGTGAACAACGGGATCTGTATAACTTCCACGAGTCACAGACAATGTAAATTACACCGGCACCCTTTGCCCATCAGTCCTACCACAAACCTCAGAGAGGGTACATGCCTGAGTTTGACCTCTGACATTCACTCATTTTTACATTTGTTTTTCTCCTTTTCGGCAAGAACTTTATCATTTCAAAGAGGAAGAGACAATTTCAACAACTTGCTTACATAAGGAATAAGACAATTCGTTCTATTAAGAATTCAGAAAAGGGTAATATCGGTAGTGCAGAGAGAGAGAGAGTTGTGTAGATGGAGAAGCAATGACCTTGCCTAACAAGAGCAACAGAAGCAAGATATTAAGCAAAAGGATCCTCGTTTATGATTAAATTATGATAAATAACTATGTTTTTCACTATCCAAAAAGGAACATAAAATTCATAATAATCAGGATTTATTAATATAAAGAAAAACTTTGAACGCCCTCTGACATTCACTCATTTTTACATTTATTTTTCTCGTTTTTGGCAAGAATTTCATAATTTCAAAGAGGAAAAAACAATTTCAACATCTTGCTAACATAAGAAAATTTGCTCTATTAAGAGCTCAGAAGAGGGTAATATTGTTAGTGCAGAGAGAAAGTGTGTTGTGGATAGAGGAGTGGCCGCCTTGCCTCACAGGAGCCAAATGAAGCAAGATATTGAGCAAAAGGACCTTCATTTATGATTAAATTATGATAAACAACTTTGTTTTCTTTAATGAATACCCCCCCCCCCCAAAAAAAAATCATGATAATCATGATTTATCAATATTGTCTTTGTAAAAATACAAAGAAAAACTCTGAACGCCGTATCTCAAAACTATACTTATTGACCTTCAATTTCAATAGCCTCCCTTAATTTTAAAGATGTAGCATTGAAATTTGATATATAACTTAGAAATATATTATAAAACAATGAAATGAAGCCATTTTTTCAATTTTTATTTCATATTTTTCTTCTTAATTTTTCCCCCCAATTTTTAGGGTTTATTTTTTTACCTTAATGAAACAATTCATATCTGGCAAAAAAATTACTTAAAAAAAAAAAACTCTTCATATTATTGGAGGTCTATATCAGGTCTATATAGGGTAGTAATCCCAGATCTTAGTAATAATCATCAAGGGAGCAGATAGAATTTGAAAAACACTAATTTTCAGGATAAATCATTCTGGCGTCACAAAACCGAAGCTCAGAAGCAAAATTCTTATGCAGTTTGGAAATGTCCTAAGTCACCTTATGAAGTGGTATGAATGTCAAAGTCATGTCATTGAAAATTGGCATTAGCCAGGTGGCCCTCTTAACCATAGAAAATGGAAGCGTTCAAAGGTATCCCGGAGTACTGTGGAAAAACTGGCGTGAGGTTGATGAGGAATTGGGGGAAGGTTGGCAATTCTCTCAGATCCTCTTTTAGGAGGTGCAGAAGGCCCGGGTACCATTCCATGTGATGCCACCGTGGAGCTACCAATGTTACAAAAAGGTTGGGAGTGTAACTTACTTGATTCAAGACTCTTCAAGGTAGGCAGAACAGCAGCAAACAATAGAATTTAGGCTATCCCAAGGGTGCTGTAATACATCCTAAAATGCCACTTCTGGCTCTGGAATGGGAGAGCAGTAGACTGGGAGCTTTTTGTTTAGCGATGTCACAAAAGAGGTCTAATGACGGGGAAACCCCACACAGTTAGGATCTCTGTCACTACTGTATGACACAAAGACCACTCCGAGCTGATTACTGTACTTAGGTCTTCCTGCTCAACTTGCTTGTCACCACATTTATCTTTCCAAAGATGAAGCTGGCTGAAAGTGTAATCGCATTGCCCTCTGTCCACTCAAAAGTTCTCACTGCCAGATGGCACAGCTGCAGAGACATTGCACCTCCTTCTATGTTGATGTAAGACACCATGGTGGTGTTATCACTCATTAACATTGTCCAGAAGCTGGATATCATACATTGGCTTTATAGGGCTCCCCCCACCCTTCTCTGGAAGCTTCTGAGAAGAGAAGGTACACCATAGGTTACACCAGTGAGGGGAGTGTTAGCGGCCATCCTCGTAGGGTTGATTGATTGATTGACTTGAAGTTTTCAGGCATCCTGACATCTAAGGTCATTGATGCCAGTAACATTTAATTTATGTATACAAAAATAAAAAATAAAATAAAATAAAAAATAAAAGAGTATTCAATTAAAATCATAAAAGTTGAATGTCATAAAAGTTAAATAGTTTTCAGAAGACCTGCTTCTGAAATAAATCTAAAAATGCCACTTGCCTAGTAGGACACATCATTTCCAAGAATCTTGGCAAGGATGAACCTGCCACCCTCACCTCGAGCCTCAAACAAATATCTATTCCTTAAGTTGTTATAATTGGGGCATTCGGTCAACAAATGCCTCACTGTTAGAGGTACTAAACAGTCGTCACAATACGGTTGGTGTTGGCCCTTCAGCAGAAACTCGTGTGTCAACCAATGTGACCAATACGTAGACGACAATGAGACGTCTCCCATTTTCAGGGCATCGTATTATACCTCCAAGGAGATATGATATTTGTTACTTCTCTCATTTTATTCCCATCTAGGCTATCCCATTGCTGTTGCCATTTATTGCAAACCAATTTCTTGATGTCAGGTAAGAAATCATAACAGGGAATGGGATACCTTCTTGGCAGCAACTCGGATGCAGCCTTCTTAGCCAGTGAATCTGCCTTCTCATTCCCAGACACACCTACATGTGCTGGAACCCAACAAAATTGAACTGTTATACCTCTCCATGCAATAATAAAAAGCCATTCTAAAATCTTTAAAACTAGAGGGTTATTAGAATTAAAAACTTCTATAGCTTGAAGGACACTCCTTGCATCACTAAAAATTGTAAAATTACCCTCCTTCTCCAACGCTATTTTCTCAATAGCGGTTAATATACCATACAGTTCGGCAGTAAATATGAAAGCGGTCAGAGGAAGTGCACCTCTACAATTAAAACCATTACTATGTACTCCAAATCCAACGCCAGCATCAGATTTGGAGCCATCAGTATAGATAAAAAGTTGATCCTCTATGTTCTTTAACATGTTCATTAAAAAGAGACCTGGCTTCTAGGTCTGACATATTCTTCTTATCTCCAATAAAATATTTACAAAAAGATATCTCTGGTAACTTCCATGGAGGCATTGATGATACCTTGAATGGAAGTACCTTATTTCTAATTATATCCAGACTATTTAATAATCGTTTCACCCGAAAGCCATAAGGTTGAGGAGATTTTGGGTGCAACTCAAAGTATGATGCGTGTCTTACAAGGCTTGCAGTCTGAAAGGCTAGAGAGTTAGGGAGTCTTTGCAATCTAAACCAATACCAAATAACGGAAGACATTCAGTAAAGGTCTAGAGGTAACTCTCCAGCATCAACAAGGAGACTTGGGATAGGCGAGGTTTTAAAAGCTCCTGTAGACAATCTAATACCTGCATGATGTATCGAGTCTAATATTTTTAACCGGCTTGGGGTGGCTGAAGAATATATTTCACATCCATAACTAATTTTGGAAAAAATCAAGGCCTTGTATAATTTTAAAATAGTATTGCGGTCTGCCCCCCATGATGTATGGGACAATACTTTTAAGATATTCAGAGCTTCAACACATTTAGCTTTTAACGCTTTTAAGCGAGAAACCCATGTAAGCCTACAATCAAATATCAAACCTAAAAATTTAGCTTCACTTGCACATGGTATCCGTTGACCTTTAATGTATATATCCGGGTCTGGATGTACTCCCCTGATACGACAAAAATGGACAATGGTAGTTTTACTTGTCGAGAACTTAAATCCATTCATGTCAGCCCACTGGATAATTTTATCAATAGAGAGTTGGATTTTTCTCTCAACCATTGCCATTCTAGTGCCAGAAAATGATATTGAGAGATCATCCCCAAATAATGTTGAGAGAACATCCCGGGGAATGACTGAGGATATCCCATTAATTGCTAGTGCAAACAGGGTTACACTCAGTACACTCCCCTGAGGAACTCCTTCTTCCTGACACTTACTCTCTAATAGAGTTTCCCCCACTCTCACTTGAAAAACTCTATGCGAAAGAAATGACTGAATAAATAGTGGTAGTTCTCCTTTTAATCCTAGTTCATGAATTGTTTTAAGTATACCATATCTCCATCTGGTATCATATGCCTTTTCAAGGTAAAAAAAAAAACTGTCACATGGTGCTGTTTCGAAGCAAAGGCTTCACAAATAGAGGACTCAAGTCTTATTAACACATCAGTTGTTGAGTGCATTTTTCTGAATCCACATTGAATCGGTGATAAAATGCCCTTCTTTTCAAGGTACCACATCAACCTTACATTGACCATCATCTCCATGATTTTACATAAACACGAAGTCAATGCAATAGGTCGATAGCTTGCTGCTAAAAAACTTGTCCTTACCGGGTTTTAAAAAGGCTAAAATAATGGCTAGTTCCCAAACACTTGGGTAACTATGATTATGCCATATTCTGTTAATAATACTTAAAATAAATAATTTTGTATTAAAATGTACATGTTTAACCATTGCATATGGAATTCCATCGGGTCCAGGAGCTGTGTCATTGCAAGTAGCGAGTGCGGAATCAAGTTCTCTTTCAGTAAAAGGAGAATTATACGATTCTTCCCTTCCTGTTGCAAAATTTAAAATTTTCTTTTCTTCAATGCTCCTGTATTGGTGACCAGGAGCTGCTACACTCTTACACGATACATTTGAAAAATGGTCAGCCAGGGCATTGCTAACTTCATTTCCTTCAGTCACAAACTGACCATTCACTTTCAACACTGGTGGTGGGTTCGGGGTAAATTTGCCTGCAATTTTTTTAATTTTCCTCCATACAGAAGATGGTGGTGTTCTACTATTAATGGAGGAAACAAAAGCCACCCAAGATTGGCGTCTAGCTTCTTTCATGGCACGACAGAACTGTACTCTACACTTTTTGTATGATATCAAGTTTTCATCAGTACGGCGTCTACGCAATCTAGTCAGGGATTTTATGGTGGCTCTGTGCAAGGCTGTTAATTCTGAGGACCACCACGGGACTGGTCCTCTTTTGAAAAGTCCTGTGGTTTTGGGAATCAAATTGATTCCTGCTGTATGAAGAGTTCCATTCAGTAGGTCTATGGCATCATCAATACTTTCAAACTGTTCTGCTCTCCCTTCGATTTCACTTAGCTCAGAAAATTTAACCCAGTCTGCCTTGTCTAGATTCCAATGTGGCGATCTTTGCAAAGGCGGACCCTTGTTGGTGTTTATAATGATTGGTGCATGATCACCAGTATGCCAATCATCTAATGTCCTCCAAACAAAATCAAGAAGGCAGTTAGAGCTTGCAATTGAAAGGTCAATGCATGACAAAGTACCTGTCTGAACATGGAAGTGCGTGGGCTCTCCTGTATTAAGGAGTTACACATCCTCATTCTCCACAATTGATGAGATAATATTGCCCCTTGTGTTGGCCAAAACATCACCCCATAAAGGATGTCTACCATTCATATCTCCCAGTAAGAGAAAAGGTTGAGGGAGTTGTTGAATGACCTCTGCTAAATCATCATATAAAATATTATCATTTGGAGGTAAGTACAGAGAGCATATTGTATATTTTCTCCCTATATCAATTTGTACAACAACTGCCTGCAGGGTTGTACGTATAGACATAGGTATTTGGGGAACATCTCGACGAATGTACATGAGACTTCAGCCATGGTTCCCTGCTTGTTGATTATATGGTGTTCTATAGCTAACATATTCTCGAGGACTAGGAGTGTTAGCATCAAGCTTACTTTCCTGTAGACATACAATTATGGGGGAATGCTCATGAATTAGGAGCTTAAGTTCTTCATATTTCGCCCTCAAACCCTGACAGTTCCATTGGAAAATGGAGGAGAAAACTATGGATCATTTCTGAAAGACATCTTGGATGAGGTCTTCCCATTAGCAGTTTTTAATCTAACATTATTACCTATAGGTTTCTTCAGAGGTGGTCTTGTTATGTTGGGTTTTACGTTTGTGTTTTTCTTTGTATCCTTTTGATCTATTTGTTGAGGTGGATGGTGGACCTCAACTTGAATTTCTGATTTATTCAGTTTATCTTCTGGTTCATTAGAAACATCAACAGACAAAACATAAAATTTATTTGATGTCATAACCTTAACGTTTCTAATGGAGGGTGGAGAGAGAGATGGAGGTCTCTCTCTTTTACGATTAAAAGATGGTGGGATTCGAGGTTTTTGCACCTTTCCCACAACAGGTGCATCAGGTAAGTTAGTCTTAAGTGCAACCTCCATCAGATCAGGCAAGGACATGGCCTGAGAGAGGTTTGTATTATTTTTTGTAATGGCAGCTGAAGGCTGTACAGCAATGGGCAATGACCTAGTGTTAATACACCGTGGTAAAGCCTCAGGAGGTAATATGGTTACCTCGTTATTTGACATTTTGTCAGATAGTATACTTTTTTTTTTTAGCTATTGGCAGCGCTAGGTTGGTTTGATTTTAATGCCTTAGCATATGTATTTGATTTATTTAATAGTCTTTTGGCATGGGTCACACTTATATGTTCTAAGTTTGATTTGTTGAGGGCAGCTTCCTCCAACTTATATAGCTCGCAGCTCTTGTCTGTGGATTTGTGATTCGAGCTGCAAAATAAACACCTGGCTCCAAGTGCACACTCTCCATGGTAAGATTTGGAGCAAATACCACACATCTTCTCATTTTTGCAAACTTTGGACGGGTGCCCAAATTTGAAACAATTAAAGCATTGGCTTGAAGGGTCTTACTTTAATCCTTTCGTTCTCGATAATAATATGAAAAGGCACATCAGCATCCTGGAATGTAAGGATTATCATTGATGTACCTGGGACTTTGTGAACTTTCCATACATTTAATGGACACATGGCCAGTATCTCCTCCTCTGTAAAATCATATAGATCCCTGTTAAAAACTACGCCCCTTCCGTAGCTAAAATTTAGGTGGGGTTTGACATCTAACTTGATGTCATCATTACTTATTTTCATATTGGACAATATTACCGACTGTGTACTGGATTTGGCATGGATAAGGAAACTATTTTTTCCGAAACGAGATATATCACCTGGTGCAATAGTTCCTACCTTATTCTGAATCAATTTGCATATTTTAAAATAATTCCCTGTAACCCCCTTTGATTCAGCAATAAGCCACATCGGTGGTTTTGGATTTCTCTGGGAGGGCATAACTAAATCTGCGTCTTTTTCCAACCAATCGGCAGGCCTATACACATCCAAATCTTTTGGTACCTTATCGCAGAGAGCAGCCGCGACATTCAAGTTATTAATTTTAATATTATTTAAGTTACTTATTGCACTAAATGCTTTGTCATAACTACTATAAAGTATCCATGAATCCCAGGTTTCAGCTTCAAGTTTCATCCTTATTTCTTTTATACATCCATAGCATTCAAATGCTTTACATAGATCATCATAATTTGTCTCTATTGAAATTTGTGTAACATGAAGGATTCAAAGTTTCCTCGTGTTACCCAAATTACTCGATTTTGAAATATCAGTAGAATGGTCCTTTCCCGTTCCGAGGTCATCAACAGAACTTTCCCTTATCACATTAGCAGAGGTCGTCAACAGTGTCGGGGGAGAGTCGGTGTATCCAGGGGAGAATGTTAGGCCATCACACGTCAGAAAGGAAATTTGCTCTCTCCACTATCGGCACAATGAGAGTATACTTCCCAGATGGTCCACTCCATACCCTACCCGAAGGATAGCATAAAAACAGATACAGTCGCTCCCCTACTTACGAACATTCGAGTTACGAACAACGGTACACACGAACATGACTGCGCGTATGTTGAAAAATGTTCGGAAAGAGATGCTGTAAGTTAGATTTTGTATTGCGCGCCTTTTTCCGAGTAGTGCTTCTTTCCGCCGCTAATACCGACGCTTGGTGCTGTGAGAGCTCACCCAGCATCCACCTTCCTCTGCCCAGTTCATTGCAGTGCGTAAGTGCGTGAACGTATCTCCAGTGCGCAAAGAACTTTTTTCATTTTTATCATTAAATATCTCATGCATCCACTATTCAATATGGTGAAAAGCGAAAGGCTTCTAGTGAGAGTGGTAGTGCAAAGAAGAGGCAAGCCATTTCATTTGAAACGAAAGTGGCAATAATAAAGAAGCTTGATATGGGTGAGAAAATGGTGAGCGTTGCACGGGCATACAACTTGAATCGTTCGACCGTCGGTACCATTTATAAACAGAAAGATCGTATAATGGAACACGTGAAAGGTGCAGTGCCGATGCAATCGACGATCATTAGCAAAAAAAAGAGGGAAAATCATAGAAGAGATGGAGAAACTTCTCACCATTTGGCTCGAGGATCAGCAGCAGCGGCGTATTCCTCTGAGCCTTATGCTCATTCAGGAGAAGGCCAAATCTATCTTTGAGGATGTCAAGGCTAAGGCTGGGGAAAGCGCTGCCGAAGAAACATTTTCTGCCAGCCACGGGTGGTTTTCCCGTTTCAAGAAGAGGGCTAATCTCCACCATGTGTCCGTGTCCGGAGAGGCAGCATCTGCGGACAAAGAGGCTGCCAAGCGATTCCCCCAAGTGTTGAAGGAGATCATTGAGGAGGGTGGCTATTCGGCTAAGCAGATCTTCGTCGACGAAACGGGTCTTTTTTGGAAGAAAATGCCAGAGAAGACCTACATTAGCCGTGAGGAGAAGATGATGCCCGGATATAAAGCGGCTAAAGACCGCCTAACCTAAATGCTTGGGGCGAATGCTGAAGGGAGCTACAAGCTGAAGCCGCTGCTAGTTTACCGGGCAGCTAACCCTCGAGCCCTGAAGAACGTGACGAAAAGCTCTCTCCCCGTTATATGGATGTCAAATATGAAGGCATGGGTGACACTCGCTGGATTTGAGGACTGGTTCTTCCACCATTTCATCCCAGAAGTGAAGTTGTATTGCCAGGAAAATGGAATTCCATTCAAGATCCTGCTGGTGCTGGACAATGCCCCTGGCCACCCCCCGCACTTGGATGATTTTCATCCTGATGTCAAAGTTGTGTACCTGCCGCCAAATACAACTTCACTTCTGCAGCCGATGGACCAGGGCGTTATCGCCAATTTCAAGAAATATTACACCCGACGGACGTACAGGATGGCATTGAAAGCAGTGGATTCTGACCCCGAGATGACCTTACAGAGCTACTGGAAGTCGTATAACATCTTGAACTGCATAAAAAACATTGATGCATCATGGCGTGAGGTTACCGAGGTCAACCTCAACGCCGTGTGGAGGCCTCTATGCCCTCAGTTCGTCAACGACTTCCGTGGCTTTGATCAGGAGGGCATCAATAAAGAAATTCTCAGCACTCTTGTCGGCCTAAGTGACAAACTCGAGCTTGACCTGCAGGAGGAGGACTTCGAGGAATTGCTTGAGTCCCATGGGGAGGAATTGAGTAACCAAGACTTCATGGAGTTGGAGGCTCAGCAATGTGTCAAGGAGGAGGAGGAGGAAGAAACGCCTGTCCCCATAAAGAAATTTGAGACGAAACTCTTGGCCGAGGGGTTTTCGCTCATAGATAAAGCCATCGCACTCTTCGAGCAGCAAGACCCAAATATTGAACGTTGCACAAAGGTTGCAAATCAATTGAATGCCATACAGTGCTACCGCATCATTTATGATGAAAAAAAAGAAGAAAACTGTGCAATCGTCGTTAGATCGCTTCTTTCGGCCAGTTTCTAGTAAATCCTCCAAGGAGGATACTCATCAACCCTCATCTTCTTCTCCTCGACCCTCAACTTCTTCCTACATTGAAGTTACGGAGGAGGAAGTAACTTTTGAAGCCCATTCCAGCAACGACGAAGACCCTCTCATGATATAAAATCCTCCTCTTCCTCCTCCTCCATCATCTCCTTAAGCATCGAGTACATCTTCCAAAAGTAAGTTAAACTTCATTTTATTTATCTTATTACGTACATGTACATACTGTGTGTGTGTGTGTCTCTCTCTCTCTCTCTCTCTCTCTAACATACGTAGTACAGTACTGTACGTATTCTCTACATTTTATTAAATTTTTTTTTCAGTACAAACCAATACAGGTTACTTATACGAGCCTTAAACATACTTATATAAACCTTCAATATACTTATACAGTATAGGCCTTAAACATAAATTATAATACAAAATATAGCACTGAAGCAACTTACGAACGAATTCACCTTACGAACGATCGTTCGGAACGTAACTCGTTCGTAAGTTGGGGAGCGTCTGAATAGAGGCACAGGTGTAAGCTGAACCCGCCTGTTAGGACTGAGACCAAGAAATTATGGAATCATCCTCCCCATATCTGTAATGCAGGGCTTCCGGCCAAAAGCTGAGAGTCCTACCCCACGCATTGGATCCCCCTGGATTCCGAAGACCCAACACTTGAGAATAGTTCCGCAAAAAAGGGTCCAAACCATCTTCGGGATGGCTGAAATCATCCAATACTCTCACATATAGCTTTGAATGCAAACACCTCCCAACCGTGATACCTCCTCCCACTCATCAAAGCAGGCAGCAATAAAGGATGTATGAACATCCCCACCGGGGGCTACAATGGATGTAGAAACATCCAAGCCATACGAAAAAAAAAAAAAAGTTAATAAATATTTCTGGGCTCTGACCTGTGCCGCCCAGTGAAATGCTCCTTTTACATCTTTTTTAAGGTAAAAACTGCTATGAATTTACCAGAGAAAAAATTGTATAGGAATGCTAGGTTGAACCCAGCTCGCTCACCTTAATAAGGTGTCGGTATAATACTGGGGCGTGATTAAATCACAACCAGAGGTCTTGCACCATTTAGATATCTCCTGTCAATATCCCCGAACAGCGAGGTGCCGTTCAACATCCTAGCCCTGAAACGCTGCTACGAACGATTCCACCCACGCCAGTGACGTCACTCCTTTTACATAGCACCAGCTTGCTACGTTATCTTTTTTCCGGTTTGTGTTTCCCTTAGATTACCCAGGATTTATCTCAGGATGTCGGACCCTACCGTCACTCCACCTAAGTTAAGTACCAGATCTATGAGTTTTGAGATTTTGGAGGTGGCCTTGCCCTTATTTATTATTTTATCAGTTTTATTTTATCCGCGACCCCGCATCGGGTCCTCGTGGCGTTCGGCCACCTCCTCTCTCTCTCTCGTCGTTCTTAACGTTTTACAATGAGTCTTCTATACTGATTGTTCCTCGTTTTGAACTTTTCTGGGTATCCACGGTTCACACCCTGTGTTATTTTATGTTATGATAGTCTCTTATTACGATAACAGTTGTTTACGATATTACGGTATCGTAATTTCATGTTAGGTTGGCATGCCTGGTAGCTTTCGAGCGTTACTAATTTTACTTCGTTTTACGTTCCGCACGTCACGGACATTTATAACGATCTTATTAGCATACGTTTTATTACTAGTATTATTAGTTCGAAGGGACTTTCACGAGGCAGTTCTTTATTTTATGTTTTTTGTCGGCACTTCACCGACTTTGTGTTATGTTGGTAGCCCTGCCTAGCTCCATGCGCTGTTAGGCTTGGTCTTCCCCTGTCTCTCTGTTCGTCCCTTCGTACTATCTTACGATTGATATTATTATTATTATTATTATTATTATTATTATTATTATTATTATTATTATCCAGCATGCCTTCCTCTTTTATTTACCTATTAGTTATATTATTATATTGTTTATCCTAGTCGTTCCGTGTGATCATTCCAGTCATGGGTCTCTGTTCAGGTTGGTACTCCTGTCCTCTGCCCCACTTGTTAGCCTCCCTCTCCCCATCTGCCCGGCACCCCCACCCCAGGGTTGCCTTCCCTCTCTCTCTCTCATGTCGAGTCGTAGAGTCAGCTATTTTGCGTTACGTTCTCTCCCCCAGGGCCTTCGCTTATCTCCGTTCTGGGCGGTTCCCGATAGTATGTGAGGCTTATTATTATACATTATTTTTGCAGTTTTCCCCCTATCCTGCTGTAGCCATTTCTTTCCGCCGACTCGATTGGCCATCAGTCGGCGGGAGGTATTCTGCTTGGTCTGTGGTATCATGTTGTATTTATATTACATTTTTTTTCACATTCATTCCTGCTACTTCCTCCCGGTCCCGCACCTCACGGACCCATTATAGATCCCTTCACCCCTCCCTCCTTCTATGGTGTTCCGCACTTCACGGACTCCATGTGTTATTATTTCATTACGGGATCCCCGGAAGTAGCTTTCACTTTATTCCCTGGTCGAGTTATTTAATCCTGTGTGCCGTCGACGGGTTTGACCCTCGATTCTCCCCCCCCCCTGTCCGCCTTCTCCGGTGGACTTTCATGAGCCCTAGGCTCTCTCGGTTGTCTCTCCGGACCCAACGTTACCTGTAACCACTTGGATTAATCTCATCTATATATATTCACATGTATATTATACTCCCTGTTCTCAACCCCCCCCCGAATACGATCACGATTATGGATTGACTTATTCTTATCTATATTACAGTCGTAGTATATCCTTTCACCACGATAGTGGTATAATTTAAGCCCCCGGAGCCTCCGGGCCCCTCTGCTTATCTATAAGATACTCATGTATCTTTTATTTTACAGACAGTACGCTGTGCGATGACGGCATGTTCGGTGGTCCTCCCCCAACCCTGCGGCCACGATGTGTGTCGTTCACATGCCCACTGTGCTGTCCTGGTAGATGATTTGATTGTTTGGCATCTGGACAATTGTGTAGTTTGCTACAAAATGACCTCCACTTTAACATCTGACTCAGTGAGTGAAATTACTTTTAGCTATAATACAGACTTGGTAAGTGGAGTTACAATTAATTAATTTTAAGGACACTGTTCTTTGGACTCCTCGCATGCCCTTCGATAGCTTCGTGTCTCCGAAGCCCCTGATCTTTTTCCTTTTTTCTTCGGCATGATATTCCTTACCCTCGCTAATAGTCTGTTCTCTTTCAGAGCTCCCAACTTGAAAAGAATGCGGCTCGGGCGACCCTCAAAATCTGGATTGGCGGGTTCCCCCGTAATGTGAAGGCCAAACAGCCTTATATCCTCTCTGAGGAATGGTGCTCTCGCCTTTACCCGCACGCAAAGACTTCGGCTGCGGTCCCCAAAGACTTGGCGGATCCTATCATTGAGAATATTGAATCCCTACTATTGACCCCGGATCACGAAGAGACAGGCGGGACGTTAACAGCGGACGTCGCTATCCTCAATTTAGACGTTGAGCCCATGGCTCTGGATGAACCCGACACAGGTAGGGACATGGGTGAGTCAGGTGGGTACCGGGCTAAGATTCCTCTCCTTAGCCCGACTTTTTCTTCTACTTCTGACCAATCTTCATTTCAAGGATTCCCGGGGACTCCCGGGGCTGATCTCAAGCTCCGGCCTGTTGCCCCCAAGGTTAAGGCTCAACCGCAGGCCTTTACACAAGACCCACAAGTCTTCGAAACCATCATCATTGAAGTCAAAATCTTCTTCCACTACAGTCTCTAAAGACTCAGTTGCTGTGCCCCCGACCTCTCAGGGAGTAGTCTCCATTCCGGCACCTGTTCCCCTCCCGGCGGAATCATTTAACCCGAAGGAATTTTCGGAGAAGATGTTCTCTCGTTTTGAAACAATGTTGCAAGAGAGAATGACTAATCTGGAGACCATGGTTCAGGGACTGATGCGTTCGGGGCTGCCACCACAGCAGCAATATCCCATCCCCGACGCCTCTAAGCTCCCACCTTTCAACAAAAACAACCCTTGGCGGTTAGGGTTACATGCCCCCCTCTCGGATGGCATGTTATCCATAGAAGGTTTCGGAATTTGGCCTCTCGAGGACTAAGAGTTCTACCCGCCGGGTCTTGAATTTCCCTTCCCCGGCTACGCCCGCCTAACAGAGGAGGCTTTAATCCGCCTGGATAAGGTCCCGAAAGAGACCGTGATCTTCCCTAAAGAACAGGCACAGTCTGTTTTGGTCCGCATCTTCAATGAGCGGAACTGTATGAATACAATGATCACAGCCTACAAGAGCTCGTACACTATATTTGTGGTCGACGAGCAGACCCCGACTCCATGCGCAACCAAGATTATGGAGACTGCCTATCAGGCTACCAAGGAGGAGAAGCCCTTACTTCAACTCAGAGAGATGGACTTGACTTCCCTTCTCTTCCCGGGGGATAATGAATGTTGGCGGAACGCCCCATCTACCTTCTCAGTGGGCAAACTGAGCCCGGACTGTGCTTCGACGCAGTTCAGTGAACGACTTCCTGAACTTCCGGAGTCTATGATTAAATTTGAGTTTGACACCAGGTGTAGGCTCGGTAGGTTGATTAATTCGGTTACTCTTTCCGAATTGACCGTTGCCACTTACGACTTTCGTTTATCCTTATGGCCTCACTGAGAGTGAAGTGCCTGACATTGAGTCTTGAGAGAATACCTATAACTAGAGTATTGTTGGTCTTGTTTCTAGCCGTTTCGTTTTATCTAGCTGTTTAACCAAAGGTTCTGTTTGGCCAGCAGTATCTTTTCTTAGGAATAAATCTTTTCCAGTTGCCTGTACAATAATAGTGGTCTTCTTGTTCTCTGTTATAGTAGTACTGACCACTTCTTCTATCTTCTGTGCATTGGCACCTGGATAGGACTTGACCTTTCTCCTCTTTTTGAGGACAAAGTGCTTCCCTTCTGTAGAGGCGCGGACCCAATCCTTAGCATCCTTAGAAATGAGGTGCCAAATGAACTTTGCCTTCAGCAGCTGTGCAGTAGAACGGCACGAGGGATGTGAAAGGCCGTGAATGAAATCAAACACCTGCCGTCGCATGGGAGCAGGAATCCAAGGTCGCGGTCTACCAGTACTTACGTCACAGAGGAGGGTGGTGTTGGAGTCTTCGAGGGGAAAGTCTTCCCAACGGAGGGACGTGCAGGATGTCCTACATGCTTGATACTCTGGATCCTGTCGTTGGGCTTCAGCCAGGGCGTTGTAATCCAATCCCAGTTGAACGGCAGCCAACGTGTTTCTTGACAGGGCATCGGCAACGGGATTCATTTTCCCAGGGACGTATTGAAGGGAGCAATTGTATTCAGCCACGGCGGAGAGATGTCGGCGTTGCCGGGCAGACCAGGCATCAGACTGTCGAGTAAAGGCGTGCACCAGACATGTGGTCTGTGCGAATGACGAAGGGCGTACCTTCTAAGAAATGGCGAAAGTGACGGACAGCCAAGTGCACCGCCAGCAATTCGCGATCGAAGGTAGAATAACCCGATTCTGCCTTGGACAGTTTTCTGCTGAAGAAGGCCAATGGGCGGGGCGAGCCATTGACCACCTGCTCGAATACTGCACCAATAGCAACGTCGCTGGCATTGGTGGAGAGAAAGGGAGGGGCATGTGGGATAGGAAAAGTGAGAGCCGCAGCAGTTGATAGGGCCTTCTTTGCATTGCAGAAGGCTGCATCTTGAAGGGGACCCCACTTCAGGTCCTTTGGCTTGCCCTTGAGGGAGGCGTATAGGGGAGAAAGAGTGACGGCAATGGCTGGCAGAAAACGGTGATAATAGTTGATCATGCCCAAGAATTCCTGTAGAGCTTTGACGGTCGAGGGCACGGGGAAGTTCTGAACGGCTGCTACCTTCTCAGGGAGGGGGTGGACTCCTTCAGGAGTGATGCGGTGCCCTTAGAACGACACTTCGTTGGCGCCAAAGGTACATTTGTCGTACCGGACTACAAGGCCGTTTTGTTGCAGGCGGTCGAGCACGATGCGCAGGAGACGGAGGTGTTCCTCTTTTGAGGAGGAGAACACAAGTATGTCGTCCACATAACATACACAGAAAGGGAGGTCCCCTAAGATGCCATCCATGAGACGTTGAAACGTGGCCCCAGCATTACGAAGGCCAAAACAGGAGTAATTGAAGGTGTATGTACCAAACGGAGTGGTGATGGCAGTCTTGGGGATGTCTTCTGGGTTCATAGGCACCTGATAATACCCCTTCAGGAGATCGAGCGTAGAGAAAACCATTGCTTTGTGCAGGTAGGAGGTCACGTCGGCAATGTTTGGGAGGGGGTAGTGATCCGGTTCTGTTTGCATGTTCAGGCGCCTGTAATCCCCGCACGGACGGAGAGAGCCTTCTTTCTTCAGAACGATGTGTAAGGGTGACGACCATGGGCTGGAGGCCTTTTGGCAAAGGCCCATTTCCTCCATTTCGGCGAACGTCTGTTTGGCGGCTGCCAATCGTTCCGGTGCCAGACGTCTGAATTTTGCGAAGACTGGGGGTCCCGTCGTCTTGATATGGTGATAAATACCGTGCTTGACAGGAACCGCGGGCGTTTGGCGAAGTTCTGGACGGAAAACTTCCGGGTACGACGTGAGGAGGTGGGCGTAGGCATCCGTGGGTGCGCTAATGTGAAGAGCAAGGTTAGAGGGGGCGGGTTGAAGAGGTGTCGACAAGTACAAGTCTGCGTTGACCAATCGTCGGTGGGCGACATCGACCAGAAGGTGGAAATGAGAGTGGAAATCCGCACCGAGGATTGGCAATGTGACGTCAGGAACGAGAAACTTCCAATTGAATTTACCGTCTCCGAACGATAATGTGAGGTTCTCGTAACCGTACGTGGGTATCGCAGATCCGTTGGCAGCAACTAAGCGGACGTCGGCAGATGTAGACAGACTATGTCGTGTCTTGAAGAGTTTCCTTGGCCAAAGAGAACGACAAGCACCCGTGTCTACCAAGAATCGCACGCCCGTTCCTGCATCATGTAAAAAGAAAATCCTGCATCATATAAAAAGAAAAGATTGGAAACACGGGAGGCCACCGCCACGAGCGATGGCCTACTTACACGTTTTTTGGCCACTGACAATCCTCGGCACATTCCTTCGCAGTTGCCCCGAATCTGAAGTGGTAGTAGCAAAACTGTGGCGGATGGGAAGTAGTACAGTAGGGTCCCGAATTACACGTGTTCTAATTACGCGATTCCTCAATTACGCGATCGATAGTTTTTAAAAATTAATTTTCCTGTATCTGCGAGGAGCATTCTAAATCCGCGAGTCAAGCACCGCGAAGCGTAGGAAATCTATTGTTTTCTTAATTGTATTGGGGGGGGGGGGGTGATGGTTCCCCGATGTCTGAGAAGGGGGCGGGGGAGAATGTGAGAGAAAGATTTCTGTTCAAACATTTTAAGACTAGTTTTGGATGAAAAATGTTAAGGTTTGCCCATCTGTTGTGTGAACTTGTCGCTAGGCCTAGCCTAACTGTCCAACACCTATATGTATAATATTCCATATTTGTACTATTTAATTTCTATACTTACGTTGTGATTATGGTGAAAAATCCTTATTCATTAAACTTTAAATTAAAAACCATCAAAATAAAGACTATTTTATATCATGCTACTGCCAAACATGTCACCACAACCAAACCCATTACTTTGTTTGGTACGTTCCATCGCCGATCATAACGAACTCGCTAACCAATTTTAACATCTGTCTATAGGTTAACTTTTGCGGCAAAAGATATCTTACCAGGTACTATGTAATAATAATGTTATAATTAATGTTGTTTTTATTTATCCTTAGAAAATCAAAATATATGAAATATGAGCAATTTTGTTTCGTGTTGTTTTTTTTTTTTCCTAAAAAAAGCCTTCTTAAAAGGAAAACGTCTTTTTTACGTTTCATCGTCGATCATAAACGCATTTACTCCTGAAAGTGATATTGAAGAGCTTTTACTAAAGATGTTATTATAAATAAAGATTATAAATAGGTGGTAAAATATCTATAATTAAAGTGTAGAAGCATCAAGAAATGTTGGGGTTCGCCCTTTACATAAGAATGTACTGTACATTGGATTAGACAGAACGTAGAAAAAATCAATTAGGGAAAAATCGGTATTCGATATCCTCTTCATCAGCATCGTCAATCGGGCTTTTTATTTTTTTTATTCTCAGTCGCTAACTAGTTATCGCACTGCCAAGATCTGCACACATTCCGATAATTCACATTTGAAGGTTTTCTGGGAGAGGATGGATAGAGAAAATACCGAACTATATAAAATGTTTTTTTAACCTGTTAAGCGTCACCCACGTGATAAACCGTTCACCACGATCTACTCGGTACCGCCTTCAACTGTATATTCCGTTCGTGACTTTAATTGCCTTTTACAAGCCGTCAGTCTCGTCACTCTCGTGATGTTACTTTACTCGTATAGTAAGTATAGGATCACCACTTGGCAACACTCTCAGCATATGGGGACTGTGAATAGAAAC